>NC_083769.1:42709710-42949710 GCF_963514075.1 Conger conger
TCCTAATATGTAAATCAATTTCATTTACTTCCTGTATTATGCATTAAAAACTGGGGTATGAAACATTTCCCATTACTATTCTTTAGTATTTCTATGTATTACTATACATAGTAAAGATTATGTTAAATTGGCTATTATTAGACCGCTTTCCTCTCCACTTCCTGTGCTTGTGATTCTGAAATAGACCTGGTGACTTAAATGAGTAACTCAAGTTTAATAGTGCAGAATGGTTCGTCTGAATCCGTCTCGGGTTAAAGTCCATCCTAACATTCAGCCATGTTGGAATTATATCAACTTATTTGATGATTTTGCTCATGTATCTGGGCAACTGATGGCCCTTGTTAAAAAATATAAAAAATAATATAAAAATAAAAAATGTTTAATTGAAAAACATTGAAACATTCATGAGGAACAGAATGCATAAACAATACTCCACTTTTATACAAATACTTGGGAGTGACAGCTTGGTGATAATGAGAATCTCCATGATTTATTTTAGTTAACTAGATTTATTTTCTTTGACTAGGTTTTATAGTTTTCTTTTTTATAGTTTCTATAATACTGAAGGTAAGATGACATCTGCCATCTGTGTGCATCATCCTTCATTTGTATAGGTTTCATATATTTTACTTTGTTTGGTTAATATTCAATAACAAACTTGAAAAATGATATGAATAATGAAAAATATCTAGTGCTTCACATTTAAATTTGAAGCTTAGTTCACTGCAGTTTGGCTGAATCTTGACAAAAGAAGTTCCTGGGATGTAAAAAGTTTTAGTTATTTTTACATCCCAGGAGATCTGGCAAGTGAAGTGGAGCTACTAGTAACTCTGTCCTCACTAATGTACAGTTGTGTTAAAATAATAAATGTGCAGTCTAATATAACTACTGTACTTATCCTTCTGACTTGAATTGAATTTAGTCAATATGCGTAGTAATCCCTAAAATGCAATGTTAATGGGTTTAACAAATAGGTTTCAAAATTATAATTTGCCTAAAAATAACATTATAGCATTCCAGAAATTAGTTCAATTCGGGTGTTAAAATTGTAATTAAAAAGTCATACACTGTTATAACCTACCCATCTGAAAATAATCTAATTTCATCTGAATGTAGTCTATTCCATAATAATGAATTGACTCCGTCTACCTAACTTATTCCTTTTTACTTTTGGGCTCATGATTAAATTCAACACTTTAGGTTGACTGAATCAACATCCGGTTCAAGCTAAATAACACCGTTATAAAACTGCTGAGGTAGGGAATACTGGGAGACTTGACGAAAGTGACAGGTTGTCCGTCAGGTCTTGGATTTAGCTGTCGCAGATGTAGTTTTCGCACTCTGCATCTCTGCTGTTGTGAGGGGAGGCATTTTCTCTCCTTTCTGTTGCAGTCTTTGGTGGAACGCTGTCCGGTCCTCGATTATTTTCTGGGGAAAAGAAACCCCATGATACTCAACACCCATTATCCTGCTTTAGGCGGGTACATTTATTTACCTGGGACAGGGCACATTAATCAACAATTTCAGTTTCCACATCAATGTAAATGCACCAGAGTTTGCTCATTTTCATCTGTAGTCCCTAACCTGCATGTTTTTGGACTGTGGGAGGAAACCCATGCAGACACGGGGAGAACATGCAAACAGTGCCACCCACTGCGCCACCGTGTCACCCAATAATTAAATGACAAGCATGTAAATGTGTCTCAGGTACGGAGGAGAGATGGGATCTGAGCCTAAATGGCCAGGACTCTACCTGCAAGGTCTGCAGAAGGACAGCGTCGCTGATTTCAGTCTGGGGCTGTTTAGCACCAGGAGCAGAAAAGGCAGCCTGAATGATCTTCACCCGCAGCCTTTCAAACTAAGAGAAGAGCAAAGTATTTAAAATGAAAGTATCTGTATGATTTAACCATTAACTTTGTTTCACTTCTGTGAGGCTGATCATTCCAAGACACAGTCTGAGATGGCAGCAGGGACTATTCAGTAATACCACACTGATCAGGGGCGACATTGGCTCAGGTGGTAAGAGCAGTCGTTTGGCAGTCAAAGTGCTGCCGGTTCAATCCCGCCCTGGGTGTGTCGAAGTGTCCCTGAGCAAGACACTTAACCCCCAATTACTCCTGACGAGCTGAATCGGCGTGTGTGTGTGTGTGTGTGTGTGTGTGTGTGTGTGTGTGTGTGTGAGTCCATGTATGAATGGGTGAATGAGAAGCATCAATTGTACCGCACTTTGTATTAAGGCGCTATATAAATAACAACCATTTACCATTCACCATCATGAGTCAACCAGCAGGGCAGAGAATGCGGTGTCAGGATTATCCAGCTCTGTGCAGCGAAGAGGAAGTTTGTGATGCGTACCCTGGTCTGCACTTGCCCCAGGGACACTTTGGCTCTGCTGTGCTGCAGGTGAAGGGCGCTGATGGTGTCCTGATTGGCCTGGTCCTGCCTCTCCAGCTTAGCTTGGGCAGCCCTTTCCTTCACCAGGTCCTTCTGCAGCTGCTGCAACTCCCCTGTGACCGCGTCCACCACCTGGCCCTTCTGTAGCACCTCCTCCTTCAGCTGTGCCGTCAGCTACCCAATCAGAGAGCAGTTACCATGGCAATGCAACTGACATTGACGAAGAGCTGTAAACAGCTTCAGGTTACACGAGAGAACAGAAACTAAATCTGGACAAACCAAAAATAGTTCAGAAGCCTGAAAAAGCAACGGTGCGGAAAAAGTCATCACTTTTCTGACAGGCATGGACGCTTTAAAGGAAAACACCCGTAGAACAGCGTGCTTTCAGGTGTCTGGGAAAGCTTTCAAACGAGGCACCAAGAAAAACAGGCCATGAATTCACATTTTAACAGGACACAAAACGCAGAAGTTCCTGAGTGGTTCAGTCATGAAATGGGGCTCATCGGGCCCTATAGCTATCTTTCATTAGCTGCCTGTGAGCGTGAGTACATTATGACAATACACAATTTGCTTTGTCCTGCCAGGGGAGGGGTGGCTTTACATCACCTAGGTTACTGCTCGTCGGTGAGACATTGTTGCTCCCAACATTGTAACATGTGCCACAGGCAACCGATTGTTGTCAGTGAGAGAACACCATCTCTAATCGGTGTGTGTTCTGCTGTGCTACTCTGGCTGTGGATAAGTCACTGGGTTAAAGGAGTGTGCTTTGGAGGAGTGCAAGAGAAGCTAACTAATTACATAAATAATCTGCTTCACAATTACCTCCATTTCCGGAATGAGAGTACAGAGATATTTCAGGTTATACTATTCTCAGATCCACAACTTAAAGTCTGTGACAGCGGTATACAAATGAAAAATACCGAGATAAAACCATATTGTGCAAGAATCATCGAAGCAATGGAAATGCTGTTCTGTTTTGTGGAGGCGTGTCAAGTGCATATATTCACGAGGCATGGAGAGGCAACGCATAAAGCCATGATGAGTCTGACTCAGAACAGAGCTCAGGGCTTATAGTGTGACCTTCACACCTAACCTGAACACCTGCAGAATTTCCTACAAACATTCAGTCTGTTAGTCTAGTTTCTAGTCTATGGCACTTTTGCTGCATGGAAATAAAAGCCAGTTCATAATGCCGCGGAAAGAATGAACCCCACACATATCGTATGACACATCCTTGCTGCACCATTCTTGCACCCTTATGGGCGAGTGTTGATGGAAGTCAGCAGACAAAATGTGTGTGTGTGTGGGGGAATTATCTGAACTCATTTCTTTAAATGTCATGTGATTCTATCATTTATCAACTGAATCCACAAAAGCAGTTACCTTTTATAAGTCACCTTTCTGTCCCTCCCCTGTCCCTCCCCTGTGACCGCGTCTACCACCTGGCCCTTCTGTAGCACCTCGTCCTTCAGCTGTGCCGTCAGCTACCCAATCAGAGACGAGCAGTTACCATGGCAATGCAACTGACATTGACTAAGAGCTGTAAACAGCTTCAGGTTACACGAGAGAACAGAAACTAAATCTGGACAAACCAAAAATAGTTCAGAAGCCTGAAAAAGCAACGGTGCGGAAAAAGTCATCACTTTTCTGACAGGCATGGACGCTTTAAAGGAAAACACCCGTAGAACAGCGTGCTTTCAGGTGTCTGGGAAAGCTTTCAAACGAGGCACCAAGAAAAACAGACCACAATTTTAACAGGACACAAAACGCAGAAGTTCCTGAGTGGTTCAGTCATGAAATGGGGCTCATCGGGCCCTATAGCTGTCATTCATTAGCTGCCTGTGAGCGTGAGTACATTATGACAATACACAGTTTGCTTTGTCCTGCCAGGGGAGGGGTGGCTTTACATCACCTAGGTTACTGCTCGTCGGTGAGACATTGTTGCTCCCAACAATGTAACGGGTGCCACAGGCAAACGATTGTTGTCAGTGAGAGAACACCATCTCTAATCGGTGTGTGTTCTGCTGTGCTACTCTGGCTGTGGATAAGTCACTGGGCTAAAGGAGGAGTGTGCTTTGGAGGAGTGCAAGAGAAACAAACTAATTACAGAAATAATCTGCTTCACTATTACCTCCATTTCCTGAAAAAGAGTGCAGATATATTTCAGGTTATACTACTCTCAGATCCACAATGTAAGTCTGTGACAGCAATATACAAATTAAAAATAATGAGATAAAATCATATTGTGCTAGAATCATAGAAGCAATGGGAATGCTGTTAATTTCGAGGAGAAATGTAAGAATTATGGAAGTCAAACCTATTGCTGCATGAAAAAAAACTGTTGACATGTCATGGAAAATTAACCCCACTCTTTTGTGGAGGCATGTCAAGTGCATATATTCACGAGGCATGGAGAGGAAACGCATAAAGCCATGATGAGTCATCTGACAGAAAACAGTGCTCACGGCTTATAGTGTGATCTTCACACCTAAACGCCTGCAGAATTTCCTGCAAACATTCAGCCTGTTAGTCTAGCCTTTAGTCTATGACACTTCCTTGCAGTAAAGAATATTTTTGCTCCATATCTATTTCCAAAACATGCTTGCTCTTATGTGCGAGTCGAGACAAAATGTGTTATTTCACATGAGCATGACTTGACTTTGAGGAAGCAAATGCATAGTGTGTGACGACTTATGTAATCACATTGTTTTATTTGGCTATGTAAGCTGTTTGCATTTGCTATGTAAGTGTATAGCATTCTCTTGTATTGTGCTGTATAAAAGCAGTTTTAGATATAATCCAGCAGTGGGAATGCTGTTAATTTCCAGGAGAAATGTAAGAATTATGGAAGTCCCCCTTGCAATAAATCCTATTGCTGCATGGAAAAAAAAAACAGTTCATAAAGTCGTGGAAAATGAACCCCACACATAGCGTATGACACCTCCTTGCTGCAACATTCTTGCACCCTTATGGGCGAGTGTTGACGGAAGTCAGCAGACAAAATGTGTGGGTGTGTGTGGGGGTCTCCTCACTTGTGTCATTGCAATGTGTTAATCTCTGGTTGGAACTGAACCGTTACTGGAATTACCTGAACTCATTTCTTTAAATGTCATGTGATTCTATAATTTATCAACTGAATCCACAAAAGCAGTTACCTTTTATAAGTCACCTTTCTGTAAGTTACTTTTTTAGACAAACGTAACGTGATGTAATGAATTAGGAATAGAATGCATATGCAGTCCATACTTGCCGCAGAGAATAATTTTCGGTCTCCAGAGCTGCAGTGAGTTCCTCATTGACTTTTCCTTCCCGTAGACAAGAAAACTGAAATGAAAGTCAGATCAGAGTAGTGAGTAGTGATTCCTGTAAATAAGCACACACTACCTTAAATACTGGCATGGAAAGCTTGCTGAATGCTGTTGTACTTTACATTACATTACATTACATTATTGGCATTTGGCAGACGCTCTTATCCAGAGCGACGTACAACAAAGTGCATACCCATAACCAGGGATAAGTTCGCTGAAAGACCCTGAAGGGAAGTACTGTGAACATGAAGGATGTGAACATGACCTCCGCCCATTGGCTGTTCTCCCCCTTTGACGCAGCCTGTGTTCGAAACTGCATACTTAGCATACGCCTTCTACTACATTTAAATGAAAATCAGCCTGAAATGTAGTAGAAGTAGTATGCTAGTATGCGTTGAAGTTTGATCAAAATGCTTTTATTAAAACTGTGAAATGGTTAGAGTTGAGAATAAGTGAATAAGTCAGCATGAGTAATTAGAACTGTGTGTCTGTTCAAACACATTGAGCTGCAAAGTACAGAGTTTGTTTAATGAAAGTGCAGAGAACACTTAATCAGCCATGCCATTGGATACGACCTGTTTTGAGTAAGTGATGCAGGTCAAGCAATGTGGGTCTTTGCAGAGAAATGTTCCGAGTTAGTGATCACCAGCCAATTTGCCTGCGTCATTATAGAGGCGAAAGGTTAAGACAGCTCAGCTTTCATAGAGTGACAGAAAATATTAAGGCGGGTTAAGAGAGACAATGTGATGTTATATGACAAATGATTGGTTAGCTATATTGTATAAAGACTAGGATACTTCCTACTGTAACTTTGGAATTCTCTGGTCTCTTGAAGCTTCTTGCACGGAGCACACAGATTCCCCAGATTAATCTGTTTTATTTTAAACTAAAGATTTGTAATGAGCAACTGAGTGCTAAAAGGGACGAGGAGGAAAAGCAACAAAAATATTTCCTCAACATATGCAATTTGGAACACAGCCCAAGTGTGTACCTTTCTGGACATGGCCTGCAGTTGAGCCATCCTGTCTCTCAGCTCCTGCTTCAGCTCCTCCACCTGGGCCCTGGCTGCACCCAGCTCCCTGTCTTTGACTGACAGGGCTCGCCTCAGAGAGCAGACTGTACCTGGAGAGGAGAAGCAAAAGAAATCTCAGCAACAGTCCCCCTGGCAATTAAACCCCCTTGGGGTTAACAATGGAGTGCATCAGGATCTCAAAAAGCAAAGCAGAGATGGACCCATGCTATATGTACCGGTGGAGATCATGTAGTTATTTTTAGTATCCTCCAACTCCTGCATCAGGGCCTTTTTTGTCATCTCACATTCGCCTTGCCCTCTTTTGTGCTCAGCCAGACACCCCAAGTTCTCTGTCTCTGAATCGGGGCACTGCACAAAAAGATACGTGTTCAGTTTCTGCAACAAAAAAAAAAGGTACATATCTAAAATGCACTACTAAAGTCATCTTCCCTGTTTTCAAATGTGACAATGCCATTTATAATTCCATGCCTCACCAAATGCTTTTTGAGCATATGAGATGGATAACGTCCCGTGACTGCCTCTTCTCGTTACCTTGTTCTGGGGTGCTTCTCGTTCCTCCTCAGGGGGACGTGTGGAGGCCCACTGAGGGCCGGGCTGTTCCGTCCTCTGGACCTCCTCCCTCAGCTCTGTGAGTGACTGACCCTTCTCCAGGGCCTCCTCCTCCTCCTCCTCCTCCTCCTCCTCCTCCACCACCACCCTGTGCGGGCGCTGGGTCTCCTCACTCAAGCGCAGAATCACCTCCGCCTGCCAGTGAAGACAACACGAAGGCAGCGAGAAGCACATGAACACAGCACTGCAAGAACCAAAACATTGTATTTTAGTTTAGTTTTTTACTCTTTTACGTTTATGCAAAATAAGTAACTGTACGAAATGTCAGAAAATATACAACCATTTTTATTTTTATCTCAGATTTGCTTGTGGATGGATGATTCTGGTGGCACTTTCCCATATAGGTGCCAAGCTTTTTGTATTTTGGGAGACAATAATTTTATTTATGCGTTTATTTAAACTGTTGGGGTCAGTTTGAGCTGTCATAAACTCCTAACATAATAGGAGGGTAAAAACAAGCTAATTTTTTCTACTTCAATTCGCAGTGAAAGGGTTGTCTGGCTGTAGGTTTAATAGCAACTGGCTTTGTGACCCCCATGTTTCTTGTAGGGAACTGTGATGGACAACTTGTCTTTCACAAAACAAATAAGGAAATTAGAGTAAGAGAGAAAGCCAGTATGACACAGTCACAGGACAGAAAAGGGCATCAGAAGAAAAGTGAAAGTTTATGAAGGGAAATTATAAGGGGAAAGGGACTTTAAACTGAAAGTGTTCAGTCTGATGACTAATGACAATTCAGATTTTTTTTAAAAGCTAGTTCTGAAGGAATGCTTGAAATCTACAATGGAACTCTATAAGGTACTGTAAAAACAGCTTCAGCATCCGGATATGGGCTTGATTAAGATCTTCCTTACAGTAAATTCATAAAAGCTTCACCGAAAATACACAGCTAAACTTCCCACCCAGCAGGTTTACCTGTGCTTTGACCACCTCATCTTTGTGAGCAAGACAAAGCTGATTTGTGACTCCGGTCAGTTTCTCTTTCAGCACTGATAGCTCGTGGTCTTTTCTAGAGCACTGCCACTCAAATTCTGACAGGCGATTGACCTCCATGCTGAGCTTTAACAAATTCTGCTCCTGTTGCAAAAAATGTAGAGTTACAAACAAGCATAAGCAATGTCAGCCTTATCAAATTGCTGTTCAACACTCACTCCTTGCTGAATAGCTGCATACAGTCCCTTCAAAAAGTAAGGTCAATTCAGTTTGAGGTCAAAAGATGTACATGCGATGGCAGATCTGAATTTCAGCTTTTATTTCCTGGTATTTCTATCTAGATTTGTTAAACAACTTAGAACATATCACCTTTTGTATCAGCCCACCCAATTTTTAGGTGAGCAAAAGTATTGGAACATGTGACTGACAGGTGTTTCTTGTTGCCCATATGTGTCCTGTTAGATTGATTGGTTAAACAATAAATAATAATAAAGAGTTCTGAATGTCTACTGCATTTGTGTCAGAAAAGATAAACCAACATGAAGACCAGAGAGCTGTCATTGGGAGAAAAGCAAGCCATTTTGAAGCTTAGAAAAGAGGGGAAATCATTTGAGAAAGCTTGTACAACAGCTAGGAATGTCCTGAAAAAGAAAGAAACCACTGGCATACTGAACAACAGACATCGAACAGGTCGACCAAGGAAAACAATAGCAGTTGATGACGGAAACATTGTGAGAGCTGTGAAGAAAAACCCAAAAACAGTCAGTGACATCACAAACAATCTCCACAGGGCAGCAAGCAAACCCAATCACAGTAATCCAATAGGCTTTATTTCATTAAGGAGAGTCAAACAGGTGAGGGTCAATAGCCAGCAAACAGATTCAGCAGGGATCAGGCAGTTCATAATATACAGTCCAGGCAATGGGTCAGAATTCCAGCAAACAGGTGTATGAGGGATAATCCAAAACGTAATCATGGTCACAGGCGAAGGGTCGTTAACAAGCAGGCTAAGCGGACAAAAACAGAATCCAGAAACAAAAGTCGGTATACAAAAATGGGTCCATATACTGCGGGTCAAAAGTAAACAGACAGGAGAATCTAAACGTGGAAGTCGGGGGCGAAACAGGTTGTAACAGAAGTCTATCAGAAAACGCTGGAAAGTATGGATTTGACACATAACAATCTGGCAGGGAACTGAACAAACAAAGGGGCTTAAATAACACAGGTAACAAGAGGGGATGGCAATGAGGTGTGGGAAACTATCAGGAAGTGAAACAAGTGAAACTAATGAATTGAGTGAACAAACTGACAGGGTGGCTACATGAAACCAGTATCTCAATCAACTATTCGAAGAACACTTAGAGAGCAGCAATATAGAGGCTATACCACAATACCACTTATCGGTCTTAGGAATCGGAAGGCGAGATTACAATTTGCACAGTACAGAGATGAGCCACAAAGGTTCTGGAACAAAGTTTTATGAACTGATGAGACCAAGATTAGCCTCAACCAAAGTGATGGGAAGTGTGGAGAAAGAAAGGATTTTCTCATGATCCGAGATACGAGCTCATCTGTGAAGCACGGTGGAGGAAGTGTCATGGCTAGGGGTTGCATGGCTGCTTCTGGAGTGGGCTCATTAATCTCCATTGATGATGTAGCTCATGATGGTAGCATCAGGGATTATCTCATTCAGAAGTCTACAGAAACATTTGCTCTGCCAATTAAGAAATGCATCCAAAATAACTGGGAAGAACTTCATCATGCAGCAAGACAATGGCCCAAAATACACTACCAACACAACAAAGGACTTCATTCGGGAGAAAAAGTGAAAGGTTAGGCCAAGTCAGTCACCAGACCTTAACCCAAGTGAGCATGCATTTCACATCCTGAACAGGAAACCACCTGAAACAAACCACAACTGAAAGAGGCTGCAGTAAACACCAGGAAAAGCATCACAAAATAAGAATACAAGTTTGGTGATGTCAATGGGTCACAGGCTTAATGCAGTTATTGCAAGCAAGGGATATGTTAGCAAATATTAAGTGTGATTTACTTTCATTTACTTAAATACTCTCTGTTCCACTACTTTCGTTCAACTAAAAATGGCCGGGTCTGACACCAAAGGCGCTACGTTCTAAGTAGTATAACACATCCAGGTGTAAATACCAGGAAATAAAAGCTGAAATTATGAACTCTTGTCTTGTGTTCATCTTTTTTTTTTATCTCAACCCCAAATGTATTCAATGTATTGCAAAAACAAATGAATTGGCCTTGCTGTTCCAATACGTTTTGAAGGGACTGTATATGTGTACATCATTATTTTTGCATTTCACCATATCAAAAAACACTGGGCACAAATTACAACACAAATAATGCACCCACAATTATTTAGCTTCAACTGAATATTACTTGCCATCACTTGCCCTTACTTACGATAAAAATGAGCATTCACTGAAGGAAGCATTCGATAACTTACAAACACATAGAAATAGTTAAGTGTCAGCATAGTCAAAAGGGCATTGTCATAATAACGCTTGTAAATGGATGGTAAATGGGCGGAAACAGTATTAGCACATTTTCAAGAACCGTCAGTACCAGGATTCAGTCACACAGATGTTCTCTCTCACCTTCTCGTGTATTACAGTCAGGTACCATGGCAACTCGCTTCCTGTGCCATTGACCAGAGCAGGGTGGGCGGAGCTGGGCTTTCTCTTTTCAGTCTCTCTGAGGACTTCTTCATCCAAACAGGAGGAACTTACAGTTTCCTTTTGAGGCCCCAAACACCTGCAGGCTTAAATGCAACATTGGTCAATTTCCTATGCAAGTAACACACATGAAATTTTACAAATAAAAGGTGACCAATTGGTACTAAGAATCTGACTGCCGAATGCTGTCCACAGTAGCAATGTATATATTTTCAGTACTTTAACTATAAACCCTGGATACAGTCCTGAACACAGAATTGTCAAAGACAGAATTCATGACAATCTATGCTTCATAATCGATGTTCGAGTTGATTATGATTATTTGATGGCACATATCTATAAGGGATGTTTGATTGCAAACTGGTTCCTTCCGGGGACGCTAGCATTAATTGTTGAAGTAGTTATAGGTGTCCTAAAAACAGGCTTTTGGCTCCGTTTTCCTCTGGGTAGCTTCTTTAAACTAAGACTGAACAAAGCTCATCATTTTGTACTAACCCAATTATCTCTCCGTCATCTCGACTTCTTTGGGTATTTTATTAAACTTGTGAGATTACGCTCCAACACTGACAGGGTGGCTACGAAACCAATGACACATATGGTGGAGACTTACTGGGTTTGGGATGGTTGGTTAAACTGTTTGAAATCTTTGGACACTGACTGTCTGCAGAAGGCAAGTGATTCTGTTCATATTGACGACCCTCTGGATCCACTGTCATTGAGGACACAGAGTCTCGCTACAATGTGGAGAAACATTCGCATTACATTACTGACATTTAGCTATTTTGCTCCAATATGAGCAACATACACAATTTCCCTTTTACCCTATTACATGGCATCCATTTATACAGCTGAATACACACTCACTGAGGACTTTATTATGAACACCTACTGTACACCTACTTCATGCGATTATCTAATCAGCCAATCATGTGGCAGCAAAGCATAAAATCATGCATACACAGGTCAGGAGCTTCAGTTAATGTTCACATTATCCACCAGAATGCGGGGTGGAAAATGCGGTCTCAGTGATTTTGACCGTGGCATGATTGTTGGTGCCAGACGGGCTGGTTTGAGTATTTCTGTAACTGCTAATCTCCTGGGATTTTCATGCACAACAGTCTCTAGAGTTTACTCAGAATGGTGTGAAAAACAAAAAAATCTCAGGAGGGGATCCCCATCTTCCGCTGGCCTATAATATATTTGATGTGTGAAACTAGAAAATCCATATGGAGGGATGTAGAGTCTGGAGTTCAGAGAGTAGGGGGATGAATTTGGGCTCGACCAGGGAGGAGCAGAGCTGCTGCAGTCCAGGACCTCAGAGCGGGGTTTGGGGGGCTGATTTGAGTGGTCCATGAGCTCCGGGGGATGGTTGCAACTGTTCCAAAATACAAAGCGCTGTACAATTTATGCTTGTCATTCACCCATTCATACACACACTCACACACCAAAGGCGATTGGCTGCCATGCAAGGCACCAACCAACTAGTCAGGAGCATTTATGGGTTATGGGTCATGCTCAGGGACAATTTGACACCCATAAGGGTGAAATCGATCTGGCAACCCTCCGACTGCCAGACGACTGCTCTTACCGCCTGAGCCAACGTCGCCCCATGTTGTTGGGGGAGTGGGGGAATGGCAGGAAACAGAAACAAAGGAGGATGTTAGGCACTAAAATGTATTCATACATAGAATAAAATTCCCTCATACACAGAACAAAAGGGATGTACCACACGTACCTACCGGGTGACTAAGTTTGTAGCTCACCCCACTGGCACCGTTAAAGCATACTCAGTGTCACCGGTCAGGTGTGGATTCCTAAAGTAACCACTAGCCTCATCTAGCACCCATCCCCAGAACCACCCCAAGAAGCTATAAGTGATTATAAGCTGACTCCCTTATACATTTTGGAAGGGTGCTCCACAGTAGTGGGGCTCTACCACCCGTCAGTGTTTTTATTTATTTTTGGGACGACCAGGTAGGCTGCATCTTCAGTTAACTTGCGGGTTTATAGGGTAAAAGCAGGTTAGTTCAGTTCATAGTGATATGTTCATACTTCTTAGTCCTAGTCAAGATGCAGCATTCTGCACAAGCTGGAGATTCTTTAGAGTGGCATTAGGAGAATTTGGCACCAGCAGCATGAATCCATGGACCCAACCTGCCTTGCGCCAACTGCTGGCGGCGGTGTAACGGTGTGGGAAATGTTTTTTTGGCACACTTTGGGCCCATTAATACCACTCAAACATCGCTTGAATGCCACAGCGTATTTGAGTATTGTTGCTGCCCATGTGCATGCCTTCATGGCCTTCATGGCCACAATGTATCCATCTTCTAATGGCTACTTCCAGCATAATATTGCACCATGTGTCATAGTAGAAATCGCCTTAAATCGGTTTCATAAACATTACATTACAATGAGTTCAATGTCCTTCAGTGGCCTTCCACTGGATCACCGGATCTGAATCCAAAAGAACCTTTGGAATGTGGTAGAATGGGAGCATAAATGTGAAGCTGGCAAATATGCAGAAATTACAAGATGCAATCAGGAATGTTTACATGATGCAATCAGAAATGTTGTCAACGTCTTGTGGAATCCATGCCATAAAGAATTGAAGCTGTTCTGAGAGCAAAGGGAGGCCCTATCCAGTATCAGTATAGTGTTTGTAATAAGTGCCCAGTGAGCTAAAGCAGTTTTAAGCACTTTGTTGAAGAGTACAACAGCAGTTTCTGGGAATTAAACTGCAAAATCAGTTATAACCCTCCTTAAATTACACTGCTGTCACAAAAAAACAAAAAACAGAAGCCATTTTCCAAAAACACGTTAGTCTGTTTACTGCACACCAGTGGTGTACAGTGGTGTACAGACCCATGGTGTTAGCGACTTTGGTCACCTTGCTGTGTGAAGGGGTCCAGCATGGTCTCTGTGGCCGCAAACTTTGAGTTTTCACACCACTCCAGTGGGCTGTCTTTGGCCTTCGCACTGGGGTCTGCTCATGCATTGCTGCCATCAGTACCACCGGAAAGAGGCTTCCTGTGTGTAGAAGGCACCACAGCTGCAAATGGAACATTTTTCTCAGCCTCCATACTGAGTTTCTGCACCAGGGCTACTGACTCACACTGTATATAAAATATATCATGAAATACTGCATTGCATGTATGGACAATATATCAAAATATACCTATCGTCACTTACACTGCAAGCAGTGTGAGCTGGCAATTTGAATACATTCCACGGGAAGTCAGAACCCTCTTATTATACAGTAAAATATTTAATGTGAAATCAACTCAACTGGACTCATTTTCACTGTTCCAATTGAATTAGTACTGCGTAGTGTAGCCTCATGCTACTACTGTAGGTCAATTGTGTAATCGTGTCATGAATGCAATGCATAATCAACAACCTAACGGTACACAGCGAACAACATATGTAAAATCTATTCACTGATAACATTTTGTCTTGAAACTAGCAGAAACTATACATAACAAAAGTTAGCAGGTGGTTTAAGGTTACATGGTTAGACAACAATTGGTTGTTGTGTGTAAAAAGCTTATTCTTGTAAATAAGTTGTCCACACCTACCCGTATGAGGATTTTTGAAGTTACTCCCAAAAGCATGTGACTAGAAGCGCTGTATTTGACATTTATTTTGGATTTAACGCGGTGAATACGCTGTCAAAGTGAATCAAACGTGTAGGTGATCTGTAAGAGCGTTAAAGAGACGACGTTCCTTTGTTGTCAGCGTTGCTAAGTAACAATGTCAGAATATTTCGTGCTTTTCATATTAATCCGTTATCAAATTGATCGCTACAATATATTTCCCCCAAAATATAGATCATAGGCTACATCATGCAACAGAATGTTTAATTAGGCAAACCAAAGATAAAGAGCGTTCTGCGCTTCGTCACATAAGTACCATTGTTTAAATTCATTGCTGATACAACTAATAAAAGTCAGCAAGCAACTAGCTTGCTATTTGACTAGTAAGCCAAGCATGAATTGCTTTACACTGTCGGTTCAATAACGGCTCATTTGCATACCTGTTTGAAAAAAATGTTGCCAAACATGAAGGGTCATACATTAAATCTATGTATAATATCTATAAAATTATACATTTATTATCTAAAATCATGTTCCCAGCAATTGTTGCTGTATTTACAGTGTGGTAAGGGCATGCAATGCCATTGACTGTCAATTCACGAGCAGCTCATTTGCATAGCCCATAACTCAAAAACTATAAATTGTTACCAAATGAAAGGAGTTATACATTTGTTAGCTGGACCCATATCTTTATTCTACAGTAGTTTCTCTGAAATCATGTTCCCAGCAATTGTTGCTGTGTTTCCAGTGTGGGGTGGCCATACGTTGCTATTGACTGTCAGTTGCCACCCAACTCATTTGCATTGCTCATAACTCAAAAACTATAAATTGTTTCAAATGAAACTGACAGTCAATAGCAATACTTGGCCGCCACCACAGTCAAATGATATTCGAAGCTCCTTCATAACTTAGCTACCTTAAATAAAATGATCCATTGTGTAGGCAAATCTTCATATTTTTTTGTCGCTACGCATGCCGTGGTCACACGGCTTCCGCGTAGGAGTAGCCTAACTAGCTAGTAAGGCACAGCCATTGCTTTGGCAAGTAACCTGGACAAACAACCGAAATTGATCGTAATAAAGAAACTATCTCAAGAGAAGTTACTTTACAGCTTGCACAGTAATCTACAGCTTTCTTTCCACACTTTCTGGAGTCCAACGACAGATTGGGTCTCGGCAGGTTCCCGAATTAAGTAAGTCTTACTAATTCCGAGAAAATGACACGCAGGCATTACGGGTATTGTTTTGAATAGAAGAACATGGTGGCAGATTTGTTAACACGGGTGAGGCCAGCCTTGCTTTTTGACATTCGAAACGGAAATGGAACGATCGGCAATATAGGCGTAATTCAGGTGAATATTGTTCACTTTAGGATTACATGACTTATTTTGTTATTCGTTTGGCTATGAAATTGTTTTCATGGTTTGAAGAATTATAGGCTATTCGAAAATGTTGCGGCATGTGATTAAAACGTTGTAACGTTATGTTGTTATGCATACACCTAATGAAGGTATAGTAGAGGTAAACTTTTGTTCTTTAAGGAACCTATCCCCCACATGTACACTGAAAATAAAAGAACGGTCTATTTGGGTACTAATAATTAGCCTAGAACCCACCAGATGTGCAAGCGCACGCAGACTCGGAGGAGTTCTACATTTTTTAAAAACTACATTCAGAAGGTCCGGGGATCGCTGCATTTTCTCCATAGACCCATATCTTTATATATTGTACTGTATTTTCTGTGAAATCTTTCATTTAAAGATTAACAAAGTGAACAAACTGCATCAGTACTGATAGTACAGGGGATTTCCAAACGCTACTTTCACTTCCGTGATGACGTGATCCTGCTCTGTCCTGAATGCTATTCAGCATAGATCATCAACTCAGGCCCCTGAATCCAAATTCAACCCTGAATTAATTTTCTCCTGGGTAATTAGTGCTACTGATTCATACTTGACTCCCAGGTAAAGGGAGGGTGGAAAACTAGCAGTTATTGGCCCTCTGGGATCATGAGCTGCTGATCCCTGCTATATAATAAGTAACAAATTGACCGTCAAAATTATTATCATTGAAATAAATATTATACATCTGTTATACATTTGTAGATTCGTGAGTTGCCCTGCGATGGACTGGCGACCTGTCCAGGGTGTATTCCTGCCTTTCGCCCAATGTATGCTGGGATAGGCTCCAGCCCCCCTGCGACCCTGTTCAGGATAAGTGGGTTAAGATAATGGATGGATGGACATCTATTATACATTTGTAGATTCATGAGTTGCTCTGGAATTTACATGAACATTCTGTTATGTTCCTGTGTTCTGTCTCTTAGTTTATCATTGTTTATATTTGTAATTTATTATTTTTCATATTCATGTCTGGTGTTCTGTTATATTCATTAGTCTTTGCACTCGTCTTCCCCTGTGATGTCTGAGTCTGAATGTTTTCTAGCCCAGTCACTCCCTTGTCTGCGTGCCCCACTATTCAGGTGTTTACGGTAGTTCCGGGGTTCAATCTTCCTTCCAATCTTACATTCCTTACTTCCTGCTTTCTCTCCATTTCATGTTTGTACATAGCACTAATATACTAATCCCAACTAACATAGAATGTGTACAGTACTAATTATACTGACACACTAATATGTTTGTCAAACTAACATTCACTAGTTTTGGGTATTTGTAATTTAAATCACTTAACTAACTTACTAATGCATCTCCAGTTTCAATTCTGTTCTGTAACTCCGCCTCCCTATTCTATCACTGATTACTTGCTTAGTTTCAGCGAAGTATTCGCACCTGTCTCTCTGTATCTCTGCATCTCCTGATTCTCTGCAAATTGTCTACTCCCTGGTCCGGAGCCGTTTGTATTACATGTGTGTCTTTGTGATTCCAGTCCGCGTTTTTGTTTCCCCCTCATTATTGTCCTATTACCCTTTCATGTGTCTCACCTGATGTTTATTTGTTAGACCGCCCCGCCTAGTTTGTCTCATTCCCCTGTGTATTTATACCTGTCCTTTTCAGTTGCACGCTGCTAGTTTGTCTTGTCCTGTCTTGAGTCCCGAGCCCTGTATTCCTTTCCCCAGTTCTAGCCTCCTTGTTCCCGAGTCCTTGCCCTTGTTTTTTCAGAATTTCCGGTTTTGACCCCTGCCTGCTTCCCTGGACTCTTCTTTGCTTGTTGGATATTTGTACCTCTGCCTTTCTGGACTGACCCCCTGATTTTTGACCCTGGCCTGTTTTTTTTAAATCTGCCATTTTTTCCTTCACCCTTGTCTGCTTTTGGTTCCTCTGTTCCCCCCGGCATAACACATTCTTTTGAGCTCTCAGATGACAAATGGTTTCTGTATGGGTGGTGGAATTTATTTCCCCTCAGCAGTTATGGAATTTTAGTGATTTGGTAAAAATGTTGCAGAAAGGTGGGTGGGGGCCCTCCTCACTGAAATGTAATTTTTTTAATGTAATATGATTCTATACTTTATCAACTGAATCCACAAAAGCAGTTACCTTTCTATAAGTTACACATGCAGTCGTAATATCTCCTGCTGAGAGAATACTGAAACTCAGTCAGGACAACTCACATAATCAGATTTAATATTTTCATGAATATGCAAGTGGACGTTTTTATGTGGATGGGTGGAATGATGTGACGTTATTTTGTGAATTACGATACATGGACATCTATCAAGCACAAAGTAAAGTATTATTATTATGTAAATCGTAAAATGGCAAGCATTTATATAGCGCCTTCATCCAAAGCGCTGTACAATTCATGCTTCTCCATTCACCCATTCATACACACACTCACACACCGATAGCGATTGGCTACCATGCAAGGCCCCGACCAGCTCGTCAGGAGCATTTGGGGGTTGGGTGTCTTGCTCAGGGACACTTCGACACAGCCCGGGTGGGGGATTGAACCAGCAACCCTCCGACTGCCAGACGACTGCTCTTACTGCCTGAGCCATGTCGCCCCCATGTGTTTAATGAACTGTGATCGAGTGCATTTACCTTGTTTAACTCTGTTGGAGGCATTTGGCATTTGCCATTTGTGGATGTGGATGGTAAGAAACAAATATTTAGCCTCATTATCTTCATTGTTATAAATCACATCTTGTGTGCTTCTGTTAGCACATGTACAGTGGTCTCCAGAATTGTTGGCACCCCTGATTGGCAATGTATTGTTTTGTACATTGGCAGTCAATGGTGCCAATAATTCCGGATCCCACTGTATATATCGACTTCTGTCTTCTGTTCCTTATTTTAGTTTTTGTTTAAATGTCAAATAATACACTTCCTGATTACAATCAGAAGGTAACGTTTGTCATTATCATTTCTAATGTACAGGTGCATCTCAAAATTATAATATTGTGGAAAAGTTTTTTTTTTTTCATAATTCCGTAATTTTTATATTTTCTAGATTCATTACACAAAGTTATTTATTTCAAACCTTGAGGATTACAGTTTACAGCTCATGAAAAAAAAAAAAAAAAAAAAAAGCCTAACAGAAATGTACTGTTATCAAGATAGTCTTTTGAACAAGTAGTACTAATGCTGGAATAACCATCTACTGGCTTCAGCAGAAGCCACAAAATTCATTATGCGTTTGGCTTCAGCCTGGGTAATAAGACAGTGGGAGAACGGACCTGAGACATCTAAATGCTTGGGGAAACGATGTTAATTGAAATGGTTTCTTAAAAAAAAAAACCCCCAGAAAGACAGAATGGCAAACAAAACAAGAGGGCAAGGCAGGCTCGGAAATCAAAGGCGAAGGGGTGTCTATCAAGCATTACGCTTACGAGGAATTCGGCACTAATACTGATCAACATTCTGACAACGAACAATGCAGAGACTGAGGTTTAAATACATGAGGGAAGGTGACAATCTAGGCTGGGCTGGGAAAAATGTGGGCTAAACAAATAGACAACAGGTGGGGAAACATAATAGGGTAATAACATAATCACAGAAGGGAGACGAAAACGCGGACTGGATGCACGTAACCAACATGTAAAACATACGGCTCTGGGTTAGGGAGTAGACATTTGCATAGATTGAAGACGTAGTGATAGTTAGAGACAGGTGCGAACACTTCGCTGAAAGTAAACGAGTAATGAGGGATAGCATAGGGAGGCGGAGTTATAGAACAGTGCAGAAATACTAAGAGATTGCGTTAGTGAATTAGTTACGTGAATATAAGTGATTGTTAGTTAGACAGACAGTAAGTGTATTAATCGGATTAGTACTGTACAATACCTAGATTAGTAGTAGTTAGTAAGAATAGTGCTTTACAACATTGAACTACCAAGAAAAAGCAGGAAGTAAGAATCGCGAGTTTAGAAGGAATGTATGAAAACCCGAAAACTACCGTAATCACCCGAATAGTGGGACACGCAGACAGGGGAGTGACTCGGCTGGTAAACATTCAGATGCAGACATAACAGGGGAAGACAAATGAGAACTGTAATGGAAAACACTAACCAATGATCTATGAAAAATGAATAAATAACAAGAATAAGCATGAATACACACAGGACAAACACAGGAACATTACAATCTCATGCAAATTACATCGCAGATGTATTTTACTTACTATTTTTTATTTTACTTAATTATTACTTACTAAATTACTTCATTTCAGATTTCATGAGAAATTTTCTAATGTTTCAAGATTTTTGATGAAGTCTTCAGTCTGATGAAGGCCTAGTGCTGAAACGTCAGCACGTCTGCTAATAAAGTGATGACTCTGTAAAGTAGCAGTGTTGCTTATTTTTCTTACTTTTTCAAAGGTTTAACCTCAAAAGAAAGCTGCACATGCAAAAAAAAAAAACCTCTACCAAGTTGTGCAGGCCCTCTCTGGCTTTGTGGAACTAATGTTTCAAGATGAAATAATATGCGATATGTGATGGTGTAAAGCTGAATCCCCAGGGGGCCACAGTGTCTGTGGTTTTTTGTGGTTTCCTTTCAATCTGCTGCCAATTAAGGCCAATTAAGGCCTTGAGAACAAGGCGTGTAGATACTGTAACCAATCAATGACTTGAATGAACCCAGAACACGCCAAAACACTACGGCCCTCCAGGACTGGAGTTTGACACCTGTGGTGTAAAGTGTAGACACAAAGGCAGGCTCTGCTCCCTATCCGCTGGCCGCATAGATGAACCTCTCCACTCCTCGGGCTGCTGATATGGGGCCATTAGAGACTGGTACCTGAGCTAGCACTCCAGTGGCAATATACAGTGGAGGAGCAATGCAAGGTGCTGTGTGCATTCAGCCATGGGTGCCTGGACCATCCAGTCACAGTTAAGACCCGGAGACGACCCTGATGTGCTTAGTTTCCATCAATCCGGCAAACATAACCGTCACCCTGATGTAGATTCAGGCTAGTTACAGGGGACATGTGTCTTGTGGCCACTGGGCCAACCTGGGCCAAGGGCCTGCCGCTGGAGGATACCTCTGGGTCAGGTGAAGGTGTTTTCCTGTTAATATGCTGCAGGGCTTTAGGACCATGGAGAGAAACTCAGTCCAAGTTTCTTGTGCAATAATTGATGATTAGTGCTGATCAGGACAGGAGGGACATCTGGAGATTGTGAACTGCTCCTGGCCACAACCCCTCAATCACACATGGGCTGCGTTGGAGTAATGAGGCCAAGATTGGCTGCCTTTGTTCTTTCCCACCACCCCGTACCCTTCACTGTTTTTTGTGAGAATAAATCAGCCTCAGTTTCTCTAAAACCTTTTGCAGTCTTGTTTTTGACGTGGCATCTCACAGTCTCTGGTAATAATCTCAAGAACCATATGTTCAACTATGCTGAAACCTACACGATAAGGGACATTGAATAAAAAATTTTTTTTAATGAATGTTTTTTTTTTTTGCCAGGTCTCAGGATTGGGTCTTGGCGTGCTCCCGAATCAAGTAAGGCTTACATACCGTATGTCCCTTTCCGAGAAAATGACACGAAGGCATTACAGGTATTGTTCGAATGGAACATTGTGGCAAATGTATGTATTTATTTTAACACGGGTGAGGTCAACCTTACTTTTTGAAACGTTTCTAATGGAATGATCGGCAATATAAGCCTAATTCAGGTGAATGTTGTTTACTTTAGGATTACATGACTATCTTGTACTTAGGAAGGTGCATTTTGTGATTTGTTCGGCTATGAAATCGTTTGTTTTCATTACATTAATGTCATTTGGCGGACGCTCTTATCCGCTCTTATCCAGAGCGTCGTACAACAAAGTGCATACCCATAACCAGGGATGAGTGCGCTGAAACGGGGAAGTACAATTTCAACTGCTAACTATACAACAAAGATAAGGACTAGGGTCTATTTAATTTTTTTGTTGCTGTACACTGAAAGCGATTGAGTTTGTTGTGAAATGCCATTAATGTAATGTAATTTCTCAATGTGCAAATGGCAAGTTATTTTTGCAAACAAGACCACAGATGTTTTCCGAATTGGCACTTTCACTTCTCGCCTGTGGTGATTAAGTCCTGTTCCAATCTTTTGAACAAACACACCCTCTCAAATTCGAATTGAGGCCACAGAAAATAAACGATCTAAGCCCAATATGATCGATCCACCAGAATTCTAACACATTCATTCAATGACCAGCAACGTGCTAACGAATGTTGCTTAGATTTTGGGTCAACGTAAAAAAAAAAAAAATTACTGGTGTGTTGAGATTGTTTATTATAAAATTGGTTGAGACTGTTAAGATGTGAAATGGAGTTAAGAAAAAGGTGAGGCGGGTTGGACCCAAAATGCACGACTCAGAAACAATAGTAATATAAAGACCCCTCAGGGCTTTATTCGGGACGAATCCCAGGAGAGTAGTCAACACAAGCAAAGTCCATACACGTAGATCCAGCCAAACAAAAAGCACGGTGCCGAGGGAAGAGGCAAACTCATAGTCGGTAGACGTGCAGGGAGGTCCGGTAGCAGGAGAGCTGTCAGCGGGGCAGATGAACAGACGGACGGCAGGCAGAGGCGTAGTCGTGGGCGAAGCGGGAGTCGAAACCATGAAACAATCAGCGAAGCAAAAGTACAAAAACGGTAGGCGAGGACGTAGTCAAAAAACAAACGATGGTCACAAAACAGAAATCAATAAACAATGGTCGGTAACAGGCTTGGATCGTAACGTGTAATCAATAGTGGTAAATGCTCAAGAGTTGCGTGGTAAACAGAGGCAGACAATTTCGCAGTGAACAGTAGCGCGACTGGGCTATAAATGCGGGTGTAGACAGGTGCAGACAATTAGTTAGAGCGTAGCAAGGAAATGGAAAACAGGTGCGATGGATGACAAGTTTAACAAGGAGATTAGTAATCGTTAGTAATAAACCTATCCTGCCCTAGCATTAGTAAATTAGTAAATGACATGCACGAGAAACGTAAGGTAATATGAACACATGATTAGTTTGTTAGTTTCTACCCAATTCTGATCTAGCGTTAGTAGTTTTAGTAAATAGACAAATGGAAACAATTAGGGAGTGAAATGACAGAGAGAGAGAGAGAGAGAGAGAGAGAGCGAGAGAGAGAGAGAGAAAAGGCGGAACGCAAGGTTTGCGGAAAAACATGTAAAAGTGTATGCATAACAACGACCAGTAAACGTAACAATAAACATGCATCAAAACATAACACAAAGCGAAACTAAGACGATAATCACTCAACATAACAAGGTAATATAATAGTACGAAAACATAACTAGACATGACAAGAAAATAAATCGTAACGAGACATAACTAAACATGACAAGAAAATAAATCGTAACGAAACATAACTAAACAACATGACGAACCTAGACTAACATAATACATAAGACAATACAAGACTAATACAAAATGAATAAACATAAAACATGGCGAGACAGACCTGAAACGTGACAAAAGGAAGAAAAAAGGAAATCCTGCTACGCTTTTTATTTTCTAAAATTAAGCACTTTATTTTAAGATGCACATTTTTCAAAAGCTCTGTTATGTACTTTATTTTTAAATGCAGCCCTTATTTTACTTGAAATGAAAACTGACAATTAATATTGATGAAATATTATTCAATTCTATTTATTTGATTTGACAATCAGTTGTTGACTATATACAGACATTGATATTACTGAAACTACTAGGCTACTTGAAGTCACCCTAGTTATATTTTCTCTCTGCCTCATCAGGATCATCTGATGCCGTTTGAAACTCAAAAAGCAGTATTTGCGCTAACATTTGTGCATTCTTGCGTATTTGATGATGTTCCGGACCTTTGCTTCAGGTAATTTTCTCTAACTGGGCCTCTTTAATTTTTATTGAATACAACCCCTGCTCTAGAATGTAAGTTACATGAACATTATTTTTAAGACATCAGATGACAAATTGTTTCTGTATGGTTGATTGAATTTATTTCCCCTCAGCAGTGTGTGTGTGTTAACATAGAGACAACGTGATTTAAAAATAACCTTTTATTATAATCTTTATTACAAATTAGACCATATATGCTGAATTAAGTGCTGAGGAAATATGCTCTAAGAATCTTCCTCTGTCTCTCTCAGACAGCCTGTGAGATTAATGTCTCCGCTTTTCCTAGCTTGCATATTCTGGTTTCTCTGCAATTGTTGAAGTTTATCTGGAGACTAAATAATAATCCTTGGCTGTCACCATCATGTCTTTACTTTTTTTTTTAATCTCCACCCTTGTGGACAAGTGTGTATAAGTGTCTTACTATGTCTCCTCCTCAAATGCATTTTTCTTTGTACATGTGACGCTCTTGGACTGATGACCTTTGTTGGAGTTAAATTAATCCTGTTTATTTTATTGTGCACAGGAATATGCTTGAAATGAAAGGAAAATCAGATATGTGGCATTTATGGATGTGGATGTGGATGGTAAGAAACAAATATTTTGCCTCATTATCTCATTTAGTACAGTTCTCTGGTGTTATAAACCACATCTTGTTGTGTGCTTCTGTTAGCACTTGTACAGTGGTCTCAAGAATTATTGGCACCCCCAATTGGCAATGTATTGTTTTGTGCATTGCCAGTCAAGGGTGCCAATAATTCTGGATCCCACTGTATATTCTCACACTCTCTGACTTCTGTCTTGTTTTCCTTATTTCAATTTTGTTTAAATGTCAAATTACAATTCACTTCATTATTACAATCAGAAGTTAACATTTGTCATTTCACAGATGCTATATTCTCCTGAGACCTGGAAAGGAATTTTTGTCCCCTAGATAAAGACCCCTGTTCTCTCTCTCGGTCTCTCTCTAAAATTATTACTTAAAAAATAGGTGCTTAGTTTCCCTCAATCCTGCTTGCATAACGGTCACCCTGATGTAGATCAATGTCAAGAACCATATATTTAACTATGCTGAAACCTACACAATAAGGGACATTGAATGAAACAAAAAAGAAAAAACATTGAATTAGAATTAGAATTTTCACTGCAATGTTATTAGTTGTATATTTATTTATTTATTTTTGCCAGGTCTCAGGATGATATACCCATCTTTCTGAATGTGCTATCATGACCAGAGAAATTAATTACTTAAGATAGCAGATATACACTCAGTGAGCACTTCATTAGGTTGACCTGTACACCAGCTTGTTAATAGAAATATTAAATGAGCCAATCATATGGCAGCAACTAAATGCATAAAGGCATGGTCAAGAGGTTCAGCTGTTTTTCAGACCAAATGTCAGAATGGGGAAGAAATGTGATCTAAGTGACTTTGACTGTGGAATGATTGTTGGTGCCAGAAGGGGTGATTTGAGTATCTCAGAAACTGCTGATCTCCTGGGCTTTTCACGCACAACAGTCTCTAGAGTTTACAGAGAATGATGCAAAAAACATCCAGTGAGCAGCAGTTCTGCTGGAAGGCCTTGTTCATGAGAGAGGTCAGAGGAGAATGGCCAGACTGGCGGGAAGGTGACAGAAACCCAAATAACCACACATTACAACAGTGGTATGCAGAAGAGCATCTTTGAACACACAAAGCGACAAATCTCTTAAGTGGATAGGCTACATCAGCAGAAGACCTCATAAGTCTAATGAATATCTAATAAAGTGCTAACTGAGTGTATATTTAAAAATATTTTCACTGCACCATGTTTTGTTTGTGTGTCCCGGTGATCCTGGGAGCTAGGTTGTCGGGGGCACTGTTAGCCCCCAGTAGGGTCTCCCAAGGCAAATTGGTCCCGGGGAAGGGGCTAGACTAAGAGCGATTCGGCGAGCGTCTGGTGGCCGGGCCTTATCCCATGGGGCCCGGCCGGGCACAGCCCGAACTGGTCACTTGGGGTCACCGCCCTGTGGGCTCACCACCTGCAGGGGTCGGCATCGGAGTCGGGTGCTTTGCCCAACGGGCAGTAGGCAAAGGTGGGGATCCGGGCGTGCTGATCCTCGGCGTCGCAGACTGGTTCTGGGGAAGTGGAACGTCACCTCTCTGGTGGGGAAGGAACCGGAGCTAGTGCGGGAGGTGGAGCGGTACCAACTAGATATAGTTGGGCCTACCTCCACGCACAGTACTGGTTCTGGAACCAAACTCCTGGAGAGGGGCTGGACTCTGTTCTTTTCTGGAGTTGCTCAAGGTGAGAGGCGCCGGGCGGGTGTGGGGATACTCACAAGCCACCGGCTGAGCACCACTGTGTTGGAGTTCCACCCGGGGAACGAGAGGGTTGCCTCTGCGACTACGTGTCACTGGGGGGAAAGCTCTGACTGTCATTTGTGCTTATGCACCAAACGGCAGTTCAGAGTATCCGGCCTTCTTGGAGTCACTGGGCGGCATCCTGGAAAGGGTGCCACCCAGAGACTCCATAGTTCTGCTGGGCGACTTCAACGCTCACGTGGGCAATGACGGAGAAACCTGGAGGGGGGTGATTGGGAGGAATGGCCTGCATGATCTGAACCCAAGCAGTGTTTTGTTATTGGACTTCTGTGCTGGTCATGGATTGTCGATAACAAACATCATGTTCGAGCATAGGGTAGCTCATAAGTGTACTTGGTACCAGAGCACCTTAGGCCAAAGATCGATGATCGACTTTGTGGTCGTATCATCAGACCTGCGGCCGTATGTCTTGGACACTCGGGTGAAGAGAGGAGCAGAGCTGTCAACTGATCACCAGCTGGTGGTGAGTTGGATCAAGTGGCCGGGGAGGCTGCCGGACAGACCCGGTAAACCCAAACGTATAGTGAGGGTGAACTGGGAACGTCTGGCGGAGGCCCCTGTTCGCGAGGTCTTCAACTCCCACTTCCAGAGGAACTTCTCACGCATCCCGGGGGAAGCTGGGGACATGGAGTCCGAGTGGGCCATGTTCAAAGCCTCCATTGCAGAGGCGGCAAGCAGGAGCTGTGGCCAGAAGGTCATCGGTGCCTGTCGGGGCGGCAACCCAAGAACCCGCTGGTGGACACCAGCGGTGAGGGAGGCCGTCAAGCTGAAGGAGGCCTTTCGGGCTTGGCTGGCCTGGGGGTCCCCTGAAGCAGCAGACAGGGACAGGTACCGGGTGGCCAGAAGGGCTGCGGCTTCGGCAGTTGCCGAAGCAAAAACCCGGGTATGGGAGGAGTTCGGGGAGGCTATGGAGAAGGACTTTCGGTTGGCCTCGAGGAAGTTCTGGGAAACCATCCGACGACTCAGAAAGGGAAAGCAGGGCTGTTTTCAGCAGGGGAGGAGAACTGCTGACCCGGACTGGGGATATTGTCGGGCGGTGGAAAGAGCGCTTCGAGGAGCTCCTGAACCCGAACAACACGTCCTCTGTGGAAGAGGCAGAGCCAGAAGACTCGGGGGAATCTGCACCTATATCCCTGGCGGAAGTTGCTGAGGTAGTCAAAAAGCTCCTCAGTGGCAAGTCGCCGGGTGTAGATGAGATTCGCCCTGAGATGCTGAAGGCTCTGGACATTGTTGGGCTGTCTTGGCTGACACGCCTCTTCAGTGTCGCGTGGAGGTCAGGGACAGTACCTGCAGGGTGGCAGACCGGGGTGGTGGTCTCTATTTTCAAGAACGGGGACCGGAGGGTGTGCTCCAATTATCGGGGTATCGCACTCCTCAGCCTCCCTGGGAAAGCTTACTCTAGGGTGCTGGAAAGGAGGCTCCGACCGACGGTCGAACCTCGGATTCAGGAGGAGCAATGTGGCTTCCGTCCTGGTCGTGGAACAGTGGACCAGCTCTTTACCTTGGCAGGGTTGCTCGCCGGGTCATGGGAGTTTGCCCATCCAGTCCACAGGTGCTTTGTGGACTTGGAGAAGGCTTTCGACCGTGTCCCCCAGGGAACCCTGTGGGGTGTACTGCGGGAGTATGGGGTACCGGGGCCGTTGTTACAAGCCATCTGGTCCCTGTATAACCAAAGTGAGAGCTGTGTCCGCATTCTCGGCACAAAGTCAAGCACATTTCCTGTGGGTGTTGGACTCCGCCAAGGTTGCCCCTTGTCACCGGTCCTGTTTGTGATATTCATGGACAGGATCTCAAGGCGCAGCCGAGGTGAGGAGAGTGTCCGGTTTGGTGACCTCAGAATCGCATCTCTGCTTTTTGCGGATGATGTGGTTCTGCTGGCTTCATCAGACCGTGAGCTTCAGCACGCACTGGAGCGGTTTGCAGCCGAGTGTGAAGCGGCCGGGATGAGAGTCAGCACCTCCAAGTCCGAGGCCATGGTTCTCTGCCGGAAAACAGTGGATTGCTCTCTCCGGGTTGGGAACGAGTCTTTGCCCCAAGTGAAGAGGTGGATCGGTGCAGCGTCAGCAGTAATGCGGGCGTTGCACCGGACCGTCGTGGTGAAGAGGGAGCTGAGCCGGAAGGCGAAGCTCTCGATTTACTGGTCGATCTACGTCCCAACCCTCACCAATGGTCACAAGCTTTGGGTAGTGACCGAAAGAACAAGATCGTGTATACAAGCGGCCGAAATGAGCTTCCTCCGTAGGGTGGCTGGGCTCAGCCTTAGAGATAGGATGAGGAGCTCGGACATCCGGAGGGAGCTCGGAGTAGAGCCGCTGCAGTAGAACGCCTCGGGATCCCCCAGGAGGAGCTAGAATGAGTTGCTGGAGAGAGGGACGCCTGGAATACCCGGCTTTGCCTACTGCCACCACAACCCGACTCCGGATAAGCGGGTGATGATGGATGGATGGATGGATGGATGGATGTTTTGTCATCCATGACTGCTGTATTATGTAAAACAATTTTTATTTTTATTTTTCCTGCCAGCTGAGGAGGATATACACCCATCTTTCTCAATGGGCAATCATACCCTCAGATACATTCAGATGGTAGATGTTCAACTGAAAGCAGAAATAACTCAAATGTTTGTGAGTTTTATTTGTAATATTTAATGTGCTGCAGGTATATCTATTGCTCCTGTTCTGTGACCTCTCCTATTGCTGTGGAAGTGCAGAATATTTCATTAATGGAGAGTGCTGTCCGATGTGCTCACCTGGTAAGTCACTATCTTTTATCAAAATAAAGCTTCTACTGCAGTAGATGTTGACTGACCGAGATTAAGAAGTGAAAGTGCTCTTTATTTTGTTGTCATTGAAATGTCATTTCAAATGGGTAAATTTTAGTTATGTTTTGTGATTAATCTTTCACACAGGGGAGCATGTTTATAAGCACTGCACAGAATACACAAGCACCTCCTGTAAACCGTGCACTGCCGGATCATTCATGGCGGTGCCCAACGGACTTAATGATTGTATCTTTTGTACAGTCTGTGACCCAGGTGAGAAACGATTCATATTCTTTTTTTTCTATAATTTTTATCCGATTTTTTTCCCCTTTTTCTCCCAATTTGGTAGCCAATTGGACCCCGTCTGATTCAGTTAGTTAGTATTAGATACACCGCCCCCACACCCCCTCCCTCTGCAGCCAACGGGAGAGCGACACGCCTTCTTCAAGCCGTCTCGCCTCCCAAGTTGTAACCGTGATTCTGAGGCGCTCAAGGTGCTTGTTTTGTGCGGCGATCTACTAACCCTGCCAAGTCCCTCCCTCTGGAGCAGCGAGCCAATTATTGCTGCTTGCTTTTGGGAGGACCAAGAATCGACCTGGTCCCCGGTGTGCAACTGCAGCAAACTGCAACCGCAAGTCTGCTGCGTCTGTTGCGCCACCGCGGCTCCTTAAACGATTCCTATTCAACCAATGTGTTTATTCATGACATGGCCATTTGCAACTTGCTTGACTGTCTTTAAAATAAAGAAAAAAATAAATAATAATCGATACTCTGTTTTTACTTGATGGGTAACAGGTTGGTAGTGTGATAATACGGCTCTTTATTCTCCGTTCAGGTCTTGGTTTAAAGACAGACAGGGAGTGCAGTCCCACCTCTGATGCAGTGTGTGGGCCTCTGGATCAGCACTACTGCACTGAGACAGATCATAAGAAGGGCTGCAGATTAGCACAGAGACACACTATCTGCAGGCCTGGGACATTCATCAGACGCAATGGTGAGATTGCATCATATCCGCCATCTATGGGGGGTGGGGCGTTGTTATTGGGTCATCTGCCACCCCAATCCTGATTCAAAACCAAAATAATCATGATGGTGAAACTGCATCCCACAATCTAAAAACATTAACTCCCTGAAATAACGTTAAAAAACGTCTGTTAATCCAACCAACATTTTACATTACATTACAGCAATTTGGCAGACGCTCTTATCCAGAGCGATAAATAAAGTGCACATCAGAACCATGGACAAGTGTGTTAAAGACCCAAGAGGAAAGTACAGTTCCAAGTGATCAGTTAGATGAAACTTGAACCCTTGAAGAGTACATCAACTTTCCAACTAGCATACCATGGTTGGCAGCTAGAATACCCTGAATGCTCAAATTACATTACATTACATTATTGGCATTTGGCAGACGCTCTTATCCAGAGCGACGTACAGTTGATTAGACTAAGCAGGAGACAATCCTCCCCTGGAGCAATGCAGGGTTAAGGGCCTTGCTCAAGGGCCCAACGGCTGTGCGGATCTTATTGTGGCTACACTGGGATTCGAACCACCGACCTTGTATTTCCCAGTCATTTACCTTAACCATTTACCTTTACCACTACGCTACAGGCCGCCCGCCTGTAATAATTATACATGGGTGCAATTATAACCTATAGCATACATGTGGCGGATTACTGCTTATTTTATTAATTGCTTCAAAGTAATTAAAACAGTAAATGCATAAAAGCATGTTTTAATGTTTCCTATGATCCCTTCCATATGCCTTTCATCAAATCAGTTCAGCTGCATGCGTGTCTTTAGCCTGAATAGTTTGGGCACATGTCAGCCTGCCAGACAGCTAGCTCATAGGCCAAGTATATATGAACAGATTAAATGGTTAAAACAGATTGTCCGGCACCCTGTGCAGTGTAAATTGGTGCATTGTTTACCCCATCTTCTGTCGGGGTATGGTGTAGTTCGTCTCATTTCTGAGCGGTTAGCAGAGGCCACTCGCTGCACGATCTGCTTCTGTTAATGCAGGTTGGGCTTTGTGCATGTTAATGCTCAGTTTAAATGTTTGTTGTGTGGGAAATGTTCTTCTTTTGTTAATAGCTTTATCCGCTTTGCAAAATTAGCTCACTTAACTGCTCAGTCTACTTTTCTGAAAACTTATTCAGAAGATTTTAAATGCCTTAACATGCCGTCCAATATTTACTCGCACAGGAACAACATTGACCAATACTGAATGCGAAGAATGTCGTGACAAAACGTTTTCAAATAAATCTTCTTCGCCATTCTGCAAACTACACACAGAGTAAGTTTCCTGCATTTGTTCCCAAATTACATAAGTTGGGTTTGATACCAAATATAACCCTGATGATTATTTGAGATTTGTTTTTAATGTATTTACTTTTCTGACAGTTGCCAATCCTTGGGACTTCAGGAAATTACAGCTGGAACAGACACATCAGACAGTGTATGTGCAACAAGAAATTATCCTCGTTCCAGAGTTGCTGCACTTGTACCTGTTGGAGCAGGACTATCAGCTGCTTTCATAGCAATCATTTTATTTTTCAGTAAGTTTCCCCCCATCTATCTGATAAGACTTAAAATATCTAAATACCAGAAATATTGTGCGTTAAATGGCAGTTTGAAGTTGGCTGTGTTACTTGTATTCTGTGAACAGGAAAGAGAAAGAAGAGAAAACAAAATGGAGGGATAGAACAGCCACAGGATGAAGGTAAGGGAGTGCACATCTTTGTGGGGGCGATCACAATGCTGATAAGAATACCATTAGATGGGCTGTATGTAGCCTGGACTGCATCTGTTACAGTCTGCATCTGTTACAGTCTGTTCTAACAGGTTAGAGCCATTCTGTTCATATACATTACTGTTACAGTCTGTTCTGCCAGGTTAGAGCCATTCTGTTCATTTACATTATCATGAGGGGTAGTTTCAGTAAATGTATTATCTCGTCAATTAATCACCAATGTAAAGACAAAGTAAAACTGGAACAAAGCAAAAGCACATCAGTGAATGTGGACCAAGATATGTTCATGTTCTCATAGTTACTGTGGCTATGCTGCTTGTATTGGAAGTATCAGTTGTGATTTTAAGAACCATTCTCATTTTAAGTAATCTAAACAATAACGTCTCATCAGATAGATTGGTGAAGTTGACTTATCTATATTCTGTGAATAGAAATCCTCATATTTACACAAGAGATATGAGTGGTAAGCATACTAGATTTTAAAGAATTAAAGATGGACATCAAAAAATAAAAGTAATGTAACTGTGATGCCGCGGCTCATTGGCGCGTCCTCACGCGTCCTATTATTGTGGCCGCACTGAACTTTTATATGCGTTTTTATAAATTATGGACTTTCGTTCATAAAGTGCATATGTTCCCTCCACTAGTATGAATGTAATTTGTACTGTGAGATGTGTTGAGTGTTGAGTTTGCGTGAGTATAAACGGATGGGTGCATACATGCATTTAGAACTTCTGCAAATACGGTTGTGCTCGGATAAAATATGCATGTTAACCCAAAAGATATGTGCCTTTGGACAATGTCTGTGAGCATAAGTTATTTATTTAATGTACCGTGCTTGGTTAAATACAGTGATTTAGAGGCATAGCTTCTAACCGCCATATCGGCTGGCTCTCTTCCTGGTGCTTCTAGGGAAGCACGCTCCCGTCCTGAGACGTCTATATGGTTGGGTACGTTCGCGATCTGCGCATTTGCGTTATCATAAAATTAATTATGTGTTGTGTAACACTTACGGTAAGTTTAATGGCATGTGTCCATGTAGTGTTTTAAACCTAAAGGCCTGGTGTAGTGTTTGAGTAATAGGTACCTTTTTAAATGTTTAATACGTATTTGTGTTGTGATAAGTAAACACCCCTGTGTTTATGGAATGTCATTTGGGGTGATCATGTCCTCTTGTTAAAAAGGAAGGCATTGCATTTGTTAAGAGATCTCTATGAGGAAGGAACCAATGCCTAGGTTCTCCTTATCCCTCAGTTGTGTGAGATATGGTCTCGTTGTTGTCGTCGTTGTTGTCGTCGTTGTCGTTATCATGGTTATTATTATTATTATTATTATTATTATTATTATTGAAGTCTGCTCCCAACTGTCCACTTATCTTCTCCACAACAATCTCCATGACCCCAACCAGTCTGGCTTCAAGAGTGGCCACTCCACTGAAACCGCCCTGCTCGCGGTCACTGAGGCACTCCACTCTGCTAAAGCAAAATCCCTCTCCTCTGTCCTCATCTTCCTCGACCTATCAGCCGCCTTCGATACAGTCAACCATGAGATTCTGCTCTCATCGCTGTCTGGGATGGGTGTCACAGGTTCTGCACTCGCTTGGTTTTCCTCCTACCTCTCTGGTCGCTCCTACCAGGTGACTTGGAGGGGCGCAGTCTCCGACCCTCAACCCCTACGAACTGGAGTCCCGCAGGGCTCGGTTCTTGGGCCTCTCCTCTTCTCGCTATACACCATGTCTCTTGGTTCTGTTATCTCTTCCCACGGCTTTTCTTATCACTCCTACGCTGATGACACCCAACTCTTCATTTCCTTCCCCCCCGACACCCAAATCACCACACAGATCTCTGCCTGCTTGGCTGATATCTCTGCGTGGATGACTTCCCATCACCTGAAGCTCAACCTTGCCAAAACTGAGCTTCTCTACATCCCTGCTAAGTCCTCTCCGTCAATCGACCTCTCATTGACTGTTGAGGACTTTGTAGTTTCCTCCTCCCGTACGGCAAAGAATCTTGGGGTGACTCTTGATAACTGCCTCACCCTGGCTCCACAAGTATCCTCCACTGCCAGAACCTGCAGGTTCTTTCTGTATAATATACGCCGTGTCCGTCATCTCCTGACTGAGAAAGCCACCCAGCTCCTAGTCCAGGCGCTCCCAGGCTCCCTCCTAGCTGGTCTCCCAGCGTGTGCCATCAAGCCCCTCCAGCTGGTCCAGAATGCTGCAGCCCGCCTGATCACCAATCAGCCCAGGTCGGCTCATGTCACCCCGCTTCTCATTGGCCTCCACTGGCTTCCCATTGCCGCACACATCCGTTTCAAGGCCCTAGTGTTGGCATTTCAGGCTGCTAAGGGGACTGCCCCACCTTACATACAATCCCTGATCACTCCCTACTCCCCAGCTAGACCACTCCGGTCTGCCAGCTCTGGTCGCCTTACGGTTCCCTCTCTACGTGCACCTGGCGGTCGAGCTGCACGTTCACGCCTGTTTTCCATTCTGGTTCCTCAGTGGTGGAATGACCTGCCTACCACTGTCAGAACAGCAGAATCCCTCCCCCTATTTCGACGCAGACTCAAAACCCACCTTTTCAAACTCTACCTTAGTCCTCCCTCCTGATTTCCTCTGCCCCTCCTTTCTGATATCCCTATCCTTGTCTAACCCCCCCCCAAAAAAATAAAATAAAAAAAATAAAAAAAATAAAAAAAAACTTCTGATGACAACTATGTTTAGAACAGCATTTCCTGTGTATTTTGCTAGTTTCTGGATGTGATGCTCTGACTTATGGTAGAACCTATGCACCTGTAAGTCGCTTTGGATTAAAAGCGTCTGCCAAATGACTAAAATGTAAAATGTAAATGTAATGTCTGACTTCAAGTACTTTGGTTTGGCTGATGTAGCCATTTCTTTTCTATTATTTTCCTTTATTTCTTGCATTTTGGATGCCTCAACACCTGGTGGTGGAAAAATAAATACCAAGAAAATCTGCCTCACAGCTATCTTTTGTGCCAACCTAAAAGACCCTCGACACCCTACTATTTAACAATTTGGTGGCAGCGGAGGGATAGCAGCTAGTGGTCCCTAAGCCCCTGCTTACCAAAGTGCTGAACCTAGCTCACAGCATCCCCTGGTCAGGCCACCTAGGGCAACAGAAAACCCTAGACAGGATTGCTAGCCGTTTTTATTGGCCTGGCGTATACCAGGAAGTTGTAGCATTCTGTAAATCCTGCCCAACCTGCCAGCTCACTTCCCGTTCACATAGAGGCATGAAAGCACCCCTAGTTAACCTCCCCGTCATCGATGTCCCATTTACTAGGATTGCCATGGATGTTGTAGGCCCCCTGGACAAGAGTAGGGCTGGCCACCGGTACATCTTGGTAATAGGCGATTATGCTACTCGCTATCCTGAGGCTTTCCCATTAAGAAACACCAAGTCCAGACAGGTAGCGAATAGCCTCATCCAGCTGTTTTCCCGGGTGGGGATCCCTAAAGAGATCACAGATCAGGGCACAAACTTCAACTCTATAAGTTTATGAAGCAAGTGTATTCCCTGTTAGGGATCAAGGGCATTAGAACAACGCTTACCACCCACAGACTGACGGAATGGTTGAGCGCTTCAACCAAACACTAAAGGCTATGCTGAGGAGGTTTGTGAGTGACACGGGAGCTGACTTCTCCTCTTTGCTTACAGAGAAGTGCCACAAGCATCCACAGGCCACTCTCCATTCGAGCTGCTCTACGGACGTCAGGTGAGGGGACCCCTGGATGTCCTCAGAGAGTCCTGGATGGGAGAGGGTCCACGGCCGCCGACCAACATCGTGAGCTACGTACTCAAGATGAGAGACAAGCTGGAGGAGCTGAGCAGCTTGGCCCAGGACAACCTGGCGCAGGCTCAGTCCAACCAAAAGACTTGGTACGACCGGACCGCCCGCAGTCGCACCTTCAACCCAGGCCAAAAGGTGCTCCTGCTGCTCCCTTCTTCAGAAAGCAGCCTGCTTGCGAAGTGGCAGGGTCCCTTTGAAGTGCTGCGCAAGATAGGCCCGGTGACCTGTGAGATCGTCATGCTGGACCGACCAAAGCCGAAGCAGGTGTTCCACATTAACCTGCTCAAAGAGTGGATACTCAGGCCAGGAGCCACTGGCGACCTGATGTGGGCCCGCAGAGTTGACGAGGAGGAGGAGCTCAAGGAGCAGTACTTCCCCACAGTCAGAGGGGAGGCCTTGTGTCCCTCTGTGGAGCACCTGCAGATCTGCAGATTGTTCCTGAGGGTCTGTTTCGGGAGGAGCCCGGGCGGACGACACTGATCCACCACAACATCAAGCTGATGTCCCCAGGCCCAATCCGCCAGACTTCATTGAGGGTCCCTGCAAGGCTGATTCCTGCGATGAAGCAGGAAGTCCAGTCAATGTTGGAGATGGGCGTTATCGTGCCTTCACGCAGCGAATGGTGTAGCCCCGTGGTACTTGTCCCGAAGAAGGATGGGGGGCTGCGCTTCTGCGTGGATTTTTCAAAGCTCAACGCCATCTCTGCTTTTGACCCTTACCCTATGCCGAGAGTGGATGAGCTGGTGGAACGGCCCGGCAAAGCGTAGTATCTTAGCACACTGGACTTGTGCAAAGGATACTGGCCCAGGAGTTAACTGCCTTCCGTTCTCCAAACGGGCTCTTCCACTTCACCACCATGTGTCAAGGTATTGAAATATACTGGTTGAGTGACAGACGTCGTAGCCAGTAGGATTGCTCTACCACCAGACGTGACGTCAGTCAATGTAACCGGTAACGGGGGGGAGTCAAGTGTGGTTGGCGCACAGCAGACGTTGTTGTCAGTGTTCATAATCTACTGCCTGTGCACGTTCTAATAAAGGGGGGACTCCTGTGGAGTTCTGATAACTGCATCCAGTCTCAGTTCACTTGACACCAATCCGTTCGGATTATTATTTTAATTATTAATTGAAATACTAAATTTGTATTTAGATATTTCTGATAACAGTAATTTTATGAGACTGATTACTTTTTGCAGTTATACTGCTACATAACATTAATTGGCGCCCCGGTTTCGTAGAGAGTAAAATCCCCACGTTATTTGGCGGCCCGTGCGAGGACCCGACATACTGAACTTACTAGCTGGAGGAGAAGCAATCGACACAATTGCTAGTCAATCGAATCTTGAAGAAAATTGAAGGCCAATTTCCCCAGCAACTGTGGCATTAGAATGTTTTCACATCGTCTCTATGGTGATTTGTTTCAATCATGATATTAGACATGCATGAACTGAAAGAGACAAGCTTGCAGCTGTATATAAATAAATAAATATACAATAGAATCACAGACTTCTTCACATCTTACAAACTTGGTGTTGAGCTCCAAAACAGGAAGCTGACAATGCTCAGAACAGTGATGAAAAATCAGCCAGGACTCCCCAAAGAGCTTCTGAGGTCAGAGCTGTGAATTCCTCCAAATCTGCATTCATTTAACCGATGAAACCTGAAAGCATTCATGTCTTTGTTTCTCAGTTAAATTTATTGATGTTTCACAGTTTTGTGTTGCATCTTTGCTGTTATTGAAATAATTTGGTATTTTGACTTCCAATTGTACCTCAATAAGTTTTCTACAACTCACCACCAGCATGCAGAACAAGCAGCAGCAGAATGTGCATAGCTTTTTTTTTTTTGTACTATTTTTTTAACAGAGAATCACCAAAGGAAGGCACTCTCAAATGCATGAGAACTGTGCACAAACTCCTCATCTACTTGTGTGATGAGAGGTTTTATTATTTGGTAGCAGGAAGTAGTCAGAACTGTCACAACTGCAGCACTGCTTTTTTTTCGGTCAAATTTTGAATTACATTAAAAAAAAACCTATACGCGAACACGCGGGCGTGTACGCTATCAGATCCCGGAAGGGAAAGACACGGGGATGTACAAATACAGAGGGGAATGAACAGAAACTAACCCGAAGGCGATATTTAGAATGGAACAGAAAATAAGCCCAAAACGGCTGTAGGAAAATAAATCAACCCTCTGAAAAACAGGGGAAACACTAAACCCAAAATAAGTGCTTAGAGGCGAGCACTGGGACTTACAATTAAAGAAATCAGAAATAAAAATACAACCTAGCGCAAAACTGCTAGGCACAAAACAAAACCCATGAGACGGCTCAGGAAAAAGACACAAACAAAAATACAGTACCGGGGACAACGTCCCTCTACCACCGGCTCACACGAGCCCCAAATAAAAAGAAAGAAAAGAAAAACCTTCAGGAAGGCGTCGGTGAACAAACACCACAGCCGAACGCCTTCCTTACCTATTTTTCTTAAATTCCGAGAGTTCCGATAAACACACCAACACCGTACCTGACTCTACCAGCACAGCGTCTACCTGGTGTATTACCGGCTTTGTGCTAGAGCGAACAGTAGACACAAAAGCACTGAAAGGTAGTCAGTACTGACCTTAAGTACTCTTAGGGGAAGGTAATTCCCCTGGTGCTAACGAGGAACAGGTGTAACCAATGATCCTTGGCCCTCTGGCGATCACAGCAGGAATTACCTCCCACCATGACAGGATGGAATGAGAACGACAAGTTATTTTGTGAATTACGATACATGGACATCTATCAAGCACACAGTAAAGTATTATTATTATGTGTTTAATGAACTGTGAACGAGTGCATTTAACTTTGTTGTCTAACTCTGTTGGAGGTAAATTAATCCTGGTTATTTTGTTGTGCACAGGAATGTGCTTTCAATGATGTGGCAAATCATGTGGCATTTGTGGATGTGGATGGTAAGAAACAAATATTTAGCCTCATTATCTTCATTGTTATAAATCACATCTTGTTGTGTGCTTCTGTTAGCACATGTACAGTGGTCTCCAGAATTGTTGGCACCCCTGATTGGCAATGTATTGTTTTGTACATTGGCAGTGAAGGGTGCCAATAATTCTGGATCCCATTGCATATACCGACTTCTGTCTTCTGTTCCCTATTTCAGTTTTTGTTTAAATGTCAAATAACAATACACTTCCTTATTACAATCAGAAGGTAACGTTTGTTATCATTTCAAATATACAGGTGCATCTTAAAAAATGCTAATATTGCGGAAAAGTTTTTTTTTTGGGTAATACCGTGATTTTCATATATTTTAGATTCATTACACAAAGCCATTTATTTCAAACGTTGAGGATTACGGCTTACAGCTCATGAAAAAAGAAAGAAAAAAGAAGCTGAACTGAAATGTACTGTTATCAAGATAGTCTTTTGTACAAGTAGTACTAATACTGGGATAACTATCTACTGGCTTCAGCAGAAGCCACACAATTGATTATGTGTTTGGCTTCAGCCTGGGTAATAAGAAGACAGTGGGAGAATGGACCTGAGACGTCTAAATGCTTGGGGAAACTACATTAATTGAAACGGTTTCTTAAATGGCATGGTCATGGGTTCTCAACATCTCATGCAAATTACATCGCAGACTTAATTATTACTTACTAAATTACTTCATTTCAGATTTCATGAGAAATTATATGAGAAGTAAAAAATTTTCTCATGTTTCAAGATGAAATAATATACAATATATGATGGTGTAAAGTGTAGACACAAAGGCAGGCTCTGCTCCCTTCCTCTCCGCTCCTCGGGCTGCTGATATGGGGACATTAGAGACTGGTACCTGAGCTAGCACTCCAGTGGGAACATACAGTGGAGGAGCAATGCAAGGTGCTGTGTGCATTCAGCCATGAGTGCCTGGACCATCCAGTCACAGTTAAGACCCGGAGACGACCCTGGTGTGCTTAGTTTCCATCAATCCGGCATACATAACCGTCACCCTGATGTAGATCCAGGCTAGTTACAGGGGACATGTGTCTTGTGGCCACTGGGTCAACCTGGCCCTCATCATGGGCCTGCTGCTGGAGGATACCTCTTGGTCATGTGGTTGAGGGAAGGTATTTTCCTGCTAATATGCTGGAGGGCCCCATTTTAAGCAGAGGTTTAACATATATCATTTCATTTGTTTAGGAAAGGAAGCCATAAGCCATTTATAGAAGTGCTTTCTTTTGTTCAGAGTTGTCGTGACATATCCTTTTTTGTTTGGGCTATTTTTCGGTCTGTTATATAGTTTATCCAGGGCGGCACGGATGGTGCAGTGGGTAGCACTGCCGCCTCACAGAAAGTAGGTCCTGGGTTCGGCTGGGTCCTCTCTGTGCGGAGTTCGCATGTTCTCCCCGTGTCTGCCTGGGTTTCCTCCGGGTACTCCGGTTTCCTCCCACACCTCAAAGACATGAGTGTGTGCGTAAATGGTGTGTGCGACCTGTCCAGGGTGTATTCCTGGCTTTCGCCCAATGTATGCTGGGATAGGCTCCAGCCCCCCTGCGACCCTGTTCAGGATAAGCAGGTTAGGATAATGAATGAATGAATATAGTTTATCCTGCGTAGCATAGGCCTAGTATTTCAGCTACAAACATAGCCTATACCGTCAATCTGGAAGACTGGATACTTTGAACAAATCAAAAAGAAGCAATCAGCTACCGTGAGTAACCCAATGCAAAGATAAATTAAGTAAAATTGAATTAAAGTGAACGTAGTTAAAACTCGTATCGGTGATAGAAAACAGCCTTTAGAAATAGTAGACAAGGCTATTTGTGTTTTGTATACATTGGTTTTAGAAGGTTAGAAGCAAGTGTTTTAGGTGATATGATATGTGTTTTGGTAAAAGGCGTAGTCATTTGCTTTTAAAAAGAAAGGAAGATGTGTTATGATTTTGATGCGTGTTAAGGTGGAAGTGTGGGTATGATAGAGATAGAACCACCGGTCTTAACTTCCTGTAAAGTTTCACTGAGCTTTCGTTGACGTATTTCAGGACAGCCATTGCTTTAGCAAGTAACTTAACTTAAATTTATATATATATAGAATCTTATATATATATATAGAATCTTATTTATATATATAAGATTATATATTTTTTCTTTCTCTTTCTTCCCACGGGCAGTTCAAAACCAGTTTGTCTCGTATGTTCCAAGACCGTGGCACTACGAGACAAGGCACACATCCTTTGAACAAACCATTCAAATCCGAATTGAGGCCACAGAAAATAAACGATCTAAACCCAATATGATCGATCCACCAGAATCCTAACATATTCATTCACTGACCAACATTAACGAATGCTAATGAATGTTCCCTTGAAGTACTTGGTTTTTGGGTCAACATAAAAAAAAACATTGACTGATGTGTTGAGATTGTTTATTATAAAATTGGTTGAGACTGTTAAGATGTGAAATGGAGTTAACAAAAAAGAAGAAAAAGGGAAACGCTGCTACACTTTTTATTTTCTAAAATTAAGCACTTTATTTTAAGGTGCACATTTTTCAAAAGCTCATTTTACTTGAAATGAAAACTGACAATAAATATTGCAAAATATTATTCAATTGTGCTTTATTTGATTTGACTGTCAGTTGTTGACTACATACAGACATTGATATTACTGAAACTACTAGGCTACTTGAAGTCACCCTAGTTATATTTTCTTTCTACCTCATCAGGATCATCTGATGCTATTTGAAACTCAAAAAGAAGTATTTGCGCTCACGTTTGTGCATTCTCGCATATTTGATGATGTTCCGGACCTTTGCTTCAGGTAATTTTCTCTAACTGGACCTCTTTGAATTTTAATTGAATACCCCTGCTAGAATGTAAGTTACATGAACATTCTTTATTTTCCCTCAGCAGTGTGTGTGTTAACAGAGACAACCACGTGATTGAAAATAACCTTTTATTATAATCTTTATTAAAAATTAGAATTTATATGCTGAATTAAGTGCTGAGAAAATATACTCTAAGATATATATAATATACTCTTCCTCTGTCTCTCTCTCAAACAGACAGGCAGCCTGTGAGATCAATGTCACTGCTTTTCCTAGCTCGCACATTCTGGTCTTTTGTTGGAGTTTATCTGGAGACTAAATAATAATCCTAGGCTGTCAGCATCATGTATTCCTTGTTTTTGTCTCCACCCTTGTGGAAAAGTGTGTATAAGTGTCTTCCTATGTCTGATTCAAATCACAAGTCTCCTCACTTGTGTCACTGCAATGTGTTAATCTCTGGTTAGAACTGAAGGGTTACTGGAATTATCTGAACTAATTTATTTAAATGTCATGTGATCCTCTCATTTATCAACTGAATCCACAAAAGCAGTTCCCTTTCTATAAGTTACTTCTTTAGACATGCAGTAGTAATATCTCCTGTAATAGACTGCAGAGAGAACACAGAAACTCAGTCAGGAAAGTAAACATTTTTAAGTGGATGGATGGAATGAGAATGCTGTCATGGAAATCATTACTTTACATTATGGTCAAAAGGTTCAGCTGTTTTTCAGACCAAATGTCAGAATGGGGAAGAAATGTGATCTAAGTGAATTTAACTGTGGAATGATTGTTGGTGCTCTAGAGTTTGCAGAGAATGATGCAAAAAACATCCAGTGAGCAGCAGTTCTGCAGGAACGCCTTGTTCATGAGAGAGGTCAGAGGACAATGGGCAGACTGGTCAAAGCTGACAGTAACCCAAATTACCACACATTACAACAGTGGTATGCAGAAGAGCATCTGTGAACACAAAAAGCGACAAATCTCTAAAGTGGATAGGTTACATCAGCAGAAGACCTCATAAGTCCAATGAATATCTATTAAAGTGCTAACTGAGTGTATATTTAAAAATATTTTCACTGCACCATGTTTTGTCATCCATGACTGCTGTATTATGTAAAACAAATTTAAAAACCTTTTTTTTTTCCTGCCAGCTGAGGAGGATATACACCCATCTTTCTAAATGTGCAATCATACCCTCAGATACATTCAGATGGTAGATGTTCAATTGAAAGCCGAAATAACTAAATTGTTTTTGAGTTTTATTTGTAATATTTAATGTGCTGCAGGTATATCTGTTGCTCCTGTTCTGTGGCCTCTCCTATTGCTGTGGAAGTGCAGAATATTCCATTAATGGAGAGTGCTGTCCGATGTGCTCACCTGGTAAGTCACTATCTTTCATCAAAATAAAGCTTCTAATGCAGTAGATGTTGGTTTACAGGGATTAAGAAGTGAAAGTGCTCTTTATTTTGTTGTCATTGAAATGTCATTTCAAATGGGTACATTTTAGCTGTGTTTTGTGATTAATCTTTCACACAGGGGAGCATGTTTATAAGCACTGCACAGAATACACAAGCACCTCCTGTAAACCGTGCACTGCCGGATCATTCATGGCGCTGCCCAACGGTCTTCTTTATTGTATCTTTTGTACAGTCTGTGACCCAGGTGAGAAACGATTCATATTCAGCCAATGTGTTTATTCATGACATGGCCATTTGCAACTTGCTTGATTGTGTTTAAAATAAATAAATAAATAAATCAATAAATAATAATAATCGATACTCTGTTTTTACTTGATGGGTAACAGGTTGGAAGTGTGGTAATACGGATCTTTATTCTCTGTTCAGGTCTTGGTTTAAAGACAGAGAGGGAGTGCAGTCCCACCTCTGATGCAGTGTGTGGGCCTCTGGATCAGCACTACTGCACTGAGGCAGATAAAAAGAAGAGATGCAGATTAGCACAGAGACACAGTATCTGCAGGCCTGGGACATTCATCAGACGCAATGGTGAGATTGCATCATATCTGCCATCTATGGGGTGGGGGGGGGTGGGGTGGGGGCGGGGGTATTGGGTAATCTGCCCCCCCAATCCTGATTCAAAACCAAAATAATCATGATGGTGAAACTGCATCCAACAGTCAAAAAACATATTAACTCCCTGAAATAAAGTTATAAAAACGTTGTTAATCCAACCAACATATTACATTACATTACAGCGATTTGGCAGTCGGGGTATGGTGTAGTTCCTCTCATTTCTGAGCGGATAGCAGAGGCCACTCGCTGCACGATCTGCTTCTGTTAATGCAGGTTGGGCTTTGTGCATGTTAATGCTCAGTTTAAATGTGCGTTGTGTGGGAAATATTCTTCTTTTGTTTAATAGCCTTTTCTGTTTTGCAAAATTAGCTCACTTAACTGCACAGTCTACTTTTCTGAAAACTTCCTTAATTCTTCTTCATTACTTTAACATGCAATATTTACTTGCACAGGAACAACATTGACCAATACCAAATGCGAAGAATGTCGTGACAAAACGTTTTCAAATAAATCTTCTTCGCCATTCTGCAAACCACACACAGAGTAAGTTTCCTACATTCATTCCCAAATTACATGAGTTGGGTTTGATACCAAATATAACCCTGATGATTATTTGAGATTTTCTTTTAATGTATTTACTTTTCTGACAGTTGCCAATCCTTGGGACTTCAGGAAATTACAGCTGGAACAAACACATCAGACAGTGTATGTGGAACAAGAAATGATCCTCGTTCCAGTGTTGCTGTGCTTGTGCTTCTGGTGCTTGGAGCAGGACTATCAGCTGCTTTCATAGCAATCATTTTAATTTTAAGTAAGTTTCCTCCATCTATCTGATAAGACTTTAAATATATAAATACCAGAAATATATTGTGGTTTAAATGGCAGTTTGAAGTTGGCTGTGTTACTTGTATTCTATGAACAGGAAAGAGAAAGAAGAGAAAACAAAGTTACAGTCTGCATCTGGTACAGTCTGTTCTAACAGGTTAGAGCCATTCTGCTCATATACATTACTGTTACAGTCTGTTCTAACAGGTTAGAGCCATTCTGTTCATATACATTACTGTTACAGTCTGTTCTAACAGGTTAGAGCCATTCTGCTCTTATACATTACTGTTACAGTCTGTTCTAACAGGTTAGAGCCATTCTGTTCATATACATTACTGTTACTGTCTGCATCTGTTAGTCTGTTCTGCCAGGTTAGAGCCATTCTGTTCATTTACATTATAATGAGGGGTAGTTTCAGTTAATGTATTATCTCATCAATTAATCACCACTGTAAAGGCAAACCAAAAAACCAGAACAAAACAAAAACACATCAGTGAATGTGGACCAAGATATGTTCTTGTTCTCACAGTTTGTCATGGTGGGAGGTAATTCTCACTGGTGCCACTAGATGGCCGAGGATATTGTTTCCACCTGTTCCTCGTTTTCTCCAGGGGAATTACCTCCCGGGAGAGTATTTAAGACCAACATCGACTAGTTTTCAGTGCTTTTGTGTTCAACCGTTCGCCCTTGGCACAAAGCCGGTAAAGCGCCCGGTAGACTCGAAACCTATACGAGTCAGGTACGGTGCTGGTGGATAATTCTCTCATTGCTAAAAAGGAGAAATATCTAAAAGGTAAGGAAGGCGTACAGCTGGAAGTGTTGTGTGTGCTGGCGCCTTCCTCAAGGGTTTTGTTTTTCTTTTGGACTCGTGTGAGTCGATGGTAGAGGGACGTTGTCCCCGGTGTTGTATTTTGGTTTGCATTTTTGTCCCGAGCTGCGCCTCGAGGTTTTTATTTTCGTGCCTAGCTTTTCTCGCTAGGTTGTATTTTCTTTTGGTTTTCACTCAGTGCCCAGCTATTTGGCACGGTACCAAAGTTATTGGTTCGCCCTAGTTATTTAAGGGTTGTTTTACGTTCTCTAGCCGTTTTGGAGCTACTTCTCTGTTTGCGATTTCTAAGTTTGGTTTGTGTAATTTCCTTTCCTCCCATTGTTCCGGGAGAAGTCCTGTTCCTAGCTGGGTATCCCTATTTCGGTTCTCCCTGGGATTTAGTGACTGACACGTTCGCGTGTTGGTTAAAAAAGGTTCTACCTTTGGTCGCCCCTGGCTCTCCGCTTAGCTTCCCACGCTACAGAACACAAAAGCCACCATGGAGAGACCAGCGACCAGTACTGGAAGGGAGATGGGAGACTCCCCACTAGAAGCGGTGGTAGCCGCTCAGCAGGCTATGCTAGCTAGGCAGGGGCAGGCGTTGCAGGAATTGCACACCCAGCAGACAGCTACCACCGAGCAGCAGACCATTGTTTTTCAGAGGCAGGATGAGATCCTGTCTAGGCTGGGCAGGCAGCAAGATGTGTTGATGGAGCTTGCCGATAGTTTTCGATTACTGGCAAGCGAGTTCCATTCCCCACAAGCACAGGCGCCACATCCCTACAACCCCCAGCCACTCACTTCCTCCCCATCTACGGGATCCGCATCCCAGCCCATTTCACCACTAATAAGGGAACCTAAGTTACAGTTGCCGTTGCGGTACGGGGGAGAGGCGGGTAGATGTAGGGGGTTTCTTTCCCAGTGCTTAATTTTTTTTAAAGCCCAACCCTCACGATTCTCAACCGAGGATTCCCAAGTAGCGTTTATTTTATCCCTGTTGACCGGGACCGCTCTGGCCTGGGCAGATCCGCTGATTCGGGCACAATCCGCCCTAATGAGCAGCACCCAGCTCCTAATGCAGGAGATGACAAGAGTATTCGACCACAATGTCACGGGTAAAGAGGCGGCGGCCCGATTAACGTGGATGAGGCAGGGAACTCAGAGTGTGGCAGAGTTCTCAGTGGCGTTCCAGGCTCTGGCAGGGGAGGCGGGGTGGGCGGACGAACCGCTAATGACACTCTTTACGTGCGCACTGTCAGACCCGGTCAGGGACGCGCTGGCCACAGTGGAGCCACCGGGGAATTTAGGCTCGCTAATATCGACAGCGATTTGCATTGACAACCGGGTTCGGGAACGTGAGCGAGAGAGAGCCGGCAGAATGGGCAGTTTCAATTGGCCGGTTCCGCCCTCCCTGAGCCAGTTTACAGAGGCGGAGCAGAGACAGGGGGTACACAAATTGGAGGAACCCATGCAGCTTGACAGCACCACGCTGGCGCGTCCTAGGACGCGGCCTGGGAGAGAATGGTTGTGCTTCTTCTGTAAACGGCCAGGGCACTTAATAAAAAACTGTCCTGACCGGAAAGCAAAAGAGCAGTCCCACTAGTGGAGCGAGAGTCACTAGTGGGACCAGGTGCAGGTATTAGCTTTCGCACAGTGCTTCCCGTCGAACTGACGTGGAAGGGGGCCGTAGTGAGGACAGAAGCCTTTATCGACTCTGGGGCAGTGGACAACTTTATTGACCGTCAGTGGGCTAGGCAAAATAATCTGCCGGTTCGGTCTATACTGCAGCCCCAATCCATTACGGCGCTGGACGGCCGCCCATTGGGTTCCGGGGTGGTTCGTCACAAAACGGAGCGAGTGGTTATGCGTATCCCGTTTGGGGGGCACCGGGAACGTATATATATTTTTATTTGGTGGAATCTCCGGTTTATCCGATTATTTTAGGACATGTCTGGTTGGTAAAGCATCAGCCACAAATCAACTGGGGTAACGGGAGTAACCCGGTGTCCCGGTGGGGCCCGCAGTGTGATGAGCACTCCAATCATGTGTATAACTCCTCGACCCCTCCTATTGAGACTGACATAGGGTCCGAATTGGACGAGGAGGAGGCTAGGGAGCCCCATAATCCTAGTGTCAGGGTGCCTGAGGGGGAGGAGGAGCAGGAGGGGAGCCTGGAGTGGGACTCCATGTGTGATTGGAATCGTCTTACTGACGACGGGGAGGGCAGTGAGGGCTCTGATTGGGAAACTGAGAGCTTTTTTCAGACCACAGGTAGTGGGGGTGAGGAACGTATGGTTGGGGCTATCGAATTTCCGCTACCAACCAACGTTCCGAGGGTATATGGCGAGCTGGCAGAAGTGTTCAGCAAGCAGCGCGCGACCACACTACCACCGCATCGGTCATACGACTGTGTGATCGAGTTACACCCAGGGACAGTCCCACCCCGGGGCGCACTCTATTCTTTGTCAGTGCCTGAGAGCAAGGCAATGAAAGAATACATTCGCGAAGCCTTAGCGAATGGTTTTATCAGACCATCGTCGTCACCAGCGGGAGCGGGATTTTTTTTTGTTAAAAAAAAGGATGGCAGTCTTAGGCCATGTATTGATTACCGGGGACTAAACGCGATCACAGTTAAAAATAGATATCCCTTACCGCTGATGAACTCTGCGTTTGAGCGCCTGCAGGCGGCATCGGTGTTAACAAAATTAGATCTCCGTAATGCGTACAATTTGGTACGCATACGAGAGGGCGACGAATGGAAGACCGCGTTTAACACACACTCTGGCCATTATGAGTATCGCGTCATGCCATTCGGTCTTACCAACGCCCCCGCAGTGTTTCAGGCATTAGTAAATGATGTGCTCAGAGAAATGCTGGAGAGGTTTGTATTCGTCTATCTGGATGATATCCTGATCTTCTCCGCCACTATCTCTGAGCATATTCGCCACGTGAGACTTGTGTTGTCGCGTCTTTTGGAGGCTCGCCTTTTTGTGAAGGCTGAAAAGTGCGTGTTTCACGCTAATTCGGTATCTTTCCTGGGGTTCATTGTATCTGCGGGTAAAACAGAGATGGACCAGAATAAAATCTCTGCTGTAAAAAATTGGCCTACCCCGGAATCGGTTAAGCAAGTGCAGAGGTTCCTAGGCTTCGCCAATTTTTATCGTCGTTTTATCCGTAATTTTAGCACCGTAGTCGCACCCATTACCGCGCTCACAAAGAAGGCCCCGACGCGCTTTGTATGGACAGCTCATGCGGAAGCTGCATTCATTGAGTTGAAGAATAGGTTCTGTTCGGAACCTATTTTAATAACTCCGAACCCCTCCCTACCATTCATTGTAGAGGTTGACGCCTCTGAGCTGGGGGTAGGGGCTATTTTGTCTCAACGGTCCCCCCAAGACCAAAAGGTGCACCCTTGTGCGTTTTTCTCGCGGTCGCTGTCCCAACCCGAGAGAAACTACGATGTGGGAGACAGGGAGCTGCTAGCGGTCAAACTAGCTTTGGAGGAGTGGCGGCATTGGCTGGAGGGGGCGGAGCATCCGTTCACAGTGTGGACGGATCATAAGAACTTGGAATATATTCAATCGGCTAAGACTCGCAACTCGCGCCAGGCCCGCTGGGCGCTGTTTTTTGCGCGATTTTCATTTACTATGACATACCGCCCCGGATCCAAGAACACCAAGCCAGATGCCCTCTCACAGGTTTTTGACAAGGCAGATAGGGAGCACGAGCCTGAACCCATTCTGTCGGGGGTTCAAATTGTGGTGCCTGTGGTTTGGAAGGTGGAGTCGGCAGTGCGGAGAGCACTGCGCCAAGATCCGGGTCCAGGGGGGGGTCCACCTAGTAGCCTTTTTGTGCCTGCGGGGGTCCGTTCCCAAGTACTACAATGGGGACATTCCTCACGGCTGGCGGGGCATCCCGGGGTCCACCGCACCAAAGATTTGGTGTCTCGACGGTTCTGGTGGCCCGGGATGGAAAAGGATGTCCGTGAATTCGTAGCCGCGTGTCCAGTTTGCGCACGCAGCAAGGGCTCCCACCGACCACCATCAGGGTGGCTACGTCCGTTACCCATCCCAAAGCGCCCATGGAGTCACATCGCGCTAGACTTTATCACGGGGTTGCCACCATCGGACGGTAAAACGGTCATTCTAGTGGTGGTGGACCGTTTTTCCAAGGCGGCTCATTTTGTGGCACTGCCAAGATTACCATTGGCAGGGGAGACCGCTAGGTTGGTGGTAGATCATGTGTTTAGACTTCACGGTCTCCCACAGGACGTGGTTTCTGATCGCGGACCCCAGTTCGCTTCCCGGTTCTGGCGTGCGTTCTGTTCTCTGTTGGGGGCCTCGGTGAGCCTTTCGTCTGGCTTCCACCCTGAGACCAACGGGCAGACAGAACGCACTAACCAAACTCTCGAGAACACGCTCCGGTGTCTGGCTATGGACAACCCCACGTCATGGAGCCGCCAGCTCACGTGGGCGGAGTACGCCCACAATACGTTACTAAATGTGTCCACAGGTCTCTCACCATTTGAGGTACAATTTGGCTATCCCCCGCCTCTGTTCCCGGAGCTAGAGAGAGGTGGTGAAGTGCCCTCTGCTGAGGCCTTTGTTCGGCAGTGCCGGGCCACATGGAGGAAAGTGCGAGTGGCCCTTTTAAGAGCTACGGCCAACCAGAAAAGGCTGGCCGACAGGCGTCGTCGAGCAGCGCCCTGCTATAGGGTGGGGCAGCGGGTATGGCTGTCCACACGCGATCTGCCATTGAGGGTCGAGTCGCGTAAGCTTGCCCCTCGATACGTGGGACCTTTTAAAATTATTAGGAGGATCAACCCCGTCACGGTGCGCCTCCAGTTGCCTCGCTCTATGAGGATCCACCCTACCTTCCATGTTTCCCGTCTCAAGCCCGTGTCGACGAGCATACTGGCACCTGCGGAAGTTCCTCCACCACCTCCTCGATTAATTGACGGGGGCCCGGTCTACACCGTCCGTCGCATCCTGGCGGAACGTCGCGTAGGCAGAGGGAGACAATACCTTATAGATTGGGAAGGTTTCGGGCCGGAGGAACGCTGTTGGGTTCCCTCTAGGGATATTTTAGACCCCGAACTGATTCGTGAGTTTCACAGGCGGGGGGCTAAAGGAGCGTCTGGGGTCGCTCCTTAGTAGGGGGGTCCTGTCATGGTGGGAGGTAATTCTCACTGGTGCCACTAGATGGCCGAGGATATTGTTTCCACCTGTTCCTCGTTTTCTCCAGGGGAATTACCTCCCGGGAGAGTATTTAAGACCAACATCGACTAGTTTTCAGTGCTTTTGTGTTCAACCGTTCGCCCTTGGCACAAAGCCGGTAAAGCGCCCGGTAGACTCTAAACCTATACGAGTCAGGTACGGTGCTGGTGGATAATTCTCTCATTGCTAAAAAGGAGAAATATCTAAAAGGTAAGGAAGGCGTACAGCTGGAAGTGTTGTGTGTGCTGGCGCCTTCCTCAAGGGTTTTGTTTTTCTTTTGGACTTGTGTAAGTCGATGGTAGAGGGACGTTGTCCCCGGTGTTGTATTTTGGTTTGCATTTTTGTCCCGAGCTGCGTCTCGAGGTTTTTATTTTCGTGCCTAGCTTTTCTCGCTAGGTTGTATTTTCTTTTGGTTTTCACTCAGTGCCCAGCTATTTGGCACGGTACCAAAGTTATTGGTTCGCCCTAGTTATTTAAGGGTTGTTTTACGTTCTCTAGCCGTTTTGGAGCTACTTCTCTGTTTGCGATTTCTAAGTTTGGTTTGTGTAATTTCCTTTCCTCCCATTGTTCCGGGAGAAGTCCTGTTCCTAGCTGGGTATCCCTATTTCGGTTCTCCCTGGGATTTAGGGACTGACACGTTCGCGTGTTGGTTAAAAAAGGTTCTACCTTTGGTCGCCCCTGGCTCTCCGCTTAGCTTCCCACGCTACACAGTTACTGTGGCTGTGCTGCTTGTATTAGAAGTATCAGTTGTGATTTTAAGAAACATTCTCATTTTAAGTAATTCACCAATCTATCTGATGAGATGTTATTGTTTAAAGTTGACAGTTATCTATATTCTGTGAACAGAAATCCTCATATTTACACAAGAGATATGAGTGGTAAGCATACTAGATTTTACATGGTAGGTGTGAAACTTTTCACATTATGTGCCTACATTTTTAAATACATTTCAAGTGCAGAATTGGCTAATTGCTATAATTAGTTAGTTTAAATAATTATGGTGTCACTCTTGGTGTTGATGAATGAAATGATACTTTTACGGTTAATACTGCATTTACTGATATAAAGTCTCCACTTTTCTAGGAAAACATGTCAAACCTGCTGCAGCATGAAGATCAGAGAGCGCATTATGGCTTGATGAGGGAAATGACGAAAGCTGATAAAAAAACTATGAGAAGTCGCATGACTGCCCCTACTACAGTCTGTATGGACGTGTTATAACGTCATTTATAACTACACTTTTCAGAACCAGTGAAACCTGAAAGCATTGCGAGTTTATGTCTTTGTTTCTCAGTTAAATTGTTGTTTTTTGTTGCATCTTTGCTGTTATTGAAATAATTTGCTATTTTGACTACTTCCAATTGTACCTCAATAAGTTTTCTTCAACTCACGTTGGACAGAGACACTCAGAAAAAAGTTTTTGACACACTTTCGGCCCGTGAATACCACTCAATCATCGCTTGAATGCCACAGCGTATTTGAGTATTGTTGCCGACCATGTGCATGCCTTCATGGCCACAATGTACCCATCTTCTTATGGCTGCTTCCAGCATGATATTGCACCATGTCACAAAGCAGAAGTCGCCTTAAAAACTGGTTTCATAAACATGACAAAGAGTTCAATGTTATTCAGTGGCCTTCCAAATCACCGGATCTGAATCCAAAAGAACACCTTTGGAATGTGGTAGAATGGGAGCATAAATGTGAAGCTGGCAAATATGCAGAAATTACAAGATGCAATCAGGAATGTTGTGAACGTGTTGTGGAATCCATGCCATGAAGAATTGAAGCTGTTTTGAGAGCAAAGGGAGGCCCTATCCAGTATCAGTATAGTGCTTCTAATAAGTGCTCAGTGAGCATATACTAAAGCAGTTTTAAGCACTTTGTTGAAGAGTACAACAGCAGTTTCTGGGAATTAAATGTCAAAATCAGTTATAACCCTCCTTATATTACACTGCTGTCACAAAAAAAAAAAAAACAGAAACCATTTTCCAAAAACACATTAGTCTGTTTACTGCACACCAGTGGTGTACAGACCCATGGTGTTTTGGCGACTTTGGTCACCTTGCTGTGTGAAGGGGTCCAGCATGGTCTCTGTGGCCGCAAACTCCAGTGGGCTGTCTTTGGCCTTCTCACTGGGGTCTGCTCATGCATTGCTGCCATCGTTACCACCGGAAAGAGGCTTCCTGTGTGTAGAAGGCACCACAGCTGCAAATGGAACATTTTTCTCAGCCTCCATACTGAGTTTCTGCACCAGGGCTACTGACTCACACTGTATATAAAATATATCATGAAATACTCCATTGCATGTATTGACAATATATCAAAATATACCTATCCTCACTTACACTACAAGCAGTGTGAGTTGGAAATTTGAATACATTCCACGGGAAGTCAGAACCCTCTTATTATACAGTAAAATATTAACTGTGAAATCAACTCAACTGGACTCATTTTCACTGTTCGAATTGAATTAGTACTGCGTAGTGTAGCCTCATGCTACTACTGTAGGTCAATTGTGTAATCGTGTCATGAATACAATGCATAATCAACAACCTAACGGTACACAGCGAACAACATATGTAAAATCTATTCACTGATAATATTTTGTCTTGAAACTTGCAGAAACTATACATTAATTGGCAGGTGGTCTAAGGTTACATGGTTAGACAACAATTGGTTGTTGTGTGTAAAAAGCTTATTCTTGTAAATAAGTTGTCCACACCTACCCGTATGAGGATTTTTGAAGTTACTCCCAAAAGCATGTGACTAGAAGCGCTGTATTTGACATTTATTTTCGATTTAACGCGGTGAATACGCTGTCAAAGTGAATCAAACGTGTAGGTGATCTGTAAGAGCGTTAAAGAGACGACTTTCCTTTGTTGTCAGCGTTGCTAAGTAACAATGTCAGAATATTTCGTGCTTTCCCCCAAAATATAGATTATAGGCTACATCATGCAACAGAATGTGTAATTAGGCAAACCAAAGATAAAGAGCGTTCTGCGCTTCCTCACATAATTACCATTGTTTAAATTAATTGCTGATACAACTTATAAAAGTCAGCAAGCAACTAGCTTATAATATCTATAAAATTATACATTTATTATCTAAAATCATGTTCCCAGCAATTGTTGTTGTATTTACAGTGTGGTAAGGGCATGCAATGCCATTGACTGTCAATTCACGAGCAGCTCATTTGCATAGCCCATAACTCGAAAACTATAAATTGTTACCAAATGAAAGGAGTTATACATTTGTTAGCTGGACCCATATCTTTATTCTACAGTAGTTTCTCTGAAATCATGTTCCCAGCAATTGTTGCTGTGTTTCCAGTGTGGGGTGGCAATACGTTGCTATTGACTGTCAGTTGTCACCCAACTCATTTGCATTGCTCATAACTCAAAGACTATAAAATTGTTTCAAATGAAACTGACAGCCAATAGCAATACTTGGCTGCCACCACAGTCAAATTATATTCGAAGCTCCTTGGCCGTGGTCACAAGTGTGAAATGACTAGCTTCCGCGTAGGAGTAGCCTAACTAGCTAGTTAGGCACAGCCATTGCTTTGGCAAGTAACCTGGACATACAACCGAAATTGATCGTAATAAAGAAACTATCTCAAGAGAAGTTACTTTACAGCTTGCACAGTAATCTACAGCTTTCTTTCCACACTTTCTGGAGTCCAACGACAGATTGGGTCTCGGCAGGTTCCCGAATCAAGTAAGTCTGACTAATTCCGAGAAAATGACACGCAGGCATTACAGGTATTGTTTTGAATAGAAGAACATGGTGGCAGATTTGTTAACACTAATCACTTTAGGATTACATGACTTATTTTGTTATTCGTTAGGCTATGAAATCGTTTGTTTTCATGGTTGGAAGAATTATAGGCTATTCGAAAATGTTGCGTCATTTGATTAAAACGTTGTAACGTTATGTTGTTATGCATACTCCTAAATGAAGGTGCGGGGATCGCTGCATTGACTCCATAGACCCATATCTTTATATATTGTACTTTATTTTCTGTGAAACAATGTTCCCAGCAATTGTTGCTGTGTTTCCAGTGTGGGGCGGCCGTACGTTGCGAATCAACTTTCCGTCGCTCTGTATAAGAGCGTCATTAATGTAATGTAATCTGGGCAACAAGAAACACCTGTCTGTCACGTTCCAAATACTTTTGCTCACCGAAAAATTGCCTCGTCTGAGACAAAAGTTTATATGTTCTAAGTTATTTAACCAATCTAGATAAAAAATACCAAGAAATAAAAGTTTTAATTCGGATTTGTTGTCGCATCTACATCTTTTGACCGCAAACTCAACTGCCTTCAGTGTACAGCAAAAACAAAGGAATTTGCCTTGTTGTTCCAATACTTTTTGAGGGGATATATTATGTCTGGGATATTCAAGAATATCGTGGAGTTTGCTCATAACAGTTTGTTCTATTTTCATTTTGTCGCATCATAAGACTCCCAGGTAAAGGGAGGGTGGAAAACTAACAGTTCTTGGCCCTCTGGGATCATGAGCTGCTGATCCCTGCTATATAATAAGTAACAAATTGACAGTCAAAATTATAATTGAAATAACTATTATACATCTATTATACATTTGTAGATTCATGAGTTGCTCTGAAATTTACATGAACATTCTTTTGAGCTCTCAGATGACAAATTGTTTCTGTATGGGTGGTGGAATTTATTTCCCCTCAGCAGTTATGGAATTTTAGTGATATGGTAAATATGTTGCAGAAAGGTGGGTGGGGGCCCTCCTCACTGAAATGTGTTAATCTCTGGTTGGAACTGAAGGGTTACGAGAATTACCTGAACTAATTTCTTTAAATGTAATGTGATTCTATCATTTATCAACCAAATCCACAAAAGCAGTTACCTTTCTATAAGTTACTTTTTTACACATGCAGTAGTAATACCTCCTGCTGAGAGAATACTGAAACTCACATATTTCATGAATATGCAAGTGAACGTTTTTATGTGGATGGATGGAATGAGAATGACGTTATTTTGTTAATTACGATACATGGACATCTATCAAGCACACAGTAAAGTATTATTATTATGTGTTTCATGAACTGTGATCGAGTGCATTTAACTTTGTTGTCTAACTCTGTTGGAGTTAAATTAATCCTGCTTATTTTGTTGTGCACAGGAATGTGCTTTCAATGATGTGGCAAATCATGTGGCATTTGTGGATTTGGATGGTAAGAAACAAATATTTAGCCTCATTGTTATAAATCACATCTTGTTGTGTGCTTCTGTTAGCACATGTACAGTGGTCTCCTGAATTGTTGGCACGCCTGATTGGCAATGTATTGTTTTGTACATTGACAGTCAAGGGTGCCAATAATTCTGGATCTCACTGTATATAGCGACTTCAATCTTCTGTTCCTTATTTCAGTTTTTGTTTAAATGTCAAATAACAATACACTTCCTTATTACAGTCAGAAGGTAACGTTTATCATTATCATTTCAAATATACAGGTGCATCTCAAAAAAGTATAATACTGTGGAAAATCTTTTTTTTTTTTTTTCGTAATTTTCATATATTCTAGATTCATTACACAAAGTTCTTTATTTCAAACCTTGAGGATTACGGCTTACAGCTCATGAAAAGAAAATAAAAAAAAGAAGCCGAACAGAAATGTACTGTTATCAAGATACTCTTTTGTACAAGTAGTACTAATACTGGGATCTACTAGCTTCAGCAGAAGCCACAAAATTCATTATGTGTTTGGCTTCAGCCTGGGTAATAAGAAGACAGTGGGAGAACGGACCTGAGACGTCTAAACGCTTGGGGAAACAATGTTAATTCAAAAGGTTTCTTAAATGGCATGGTCATGGGTTCTCAACATATCATGCAAATTGACTTAATTATTACTTACTAAATGACTTCATTTCAGATTTCATGAGAAATTATATGAGAAGTAAAAAATGTTCTAATGTTCCAAGATTAAATAATATACAATTTGTGATGGTGCAAATTGTGTTGGGGATTTCTTTTCCTCTTCCGCGTTTAGGTGAGGATGAAGACAGGACACTTGAGACCGAATTCGATGATAAACTATTTAATGAGACAACTTAGTAAGCAAGGAATACAGATAACAACTGAGCAGACTCTCAACCAATTTGCTCAGCTGACATCCAGGAGCGCGCGCACACTTCTTCGAACTTTAAACCACTCTTTATTCCCTCATGAGCCTATGCTGATTGGTCGGCATCTGTGATGGACAGACAACATCTGCTTCTCCTCCAATCAGAAGGCATCCTTATCTTTAATTCCACAGTATTTTCTTGTGACATCAAGACAGTTATTTTCGACCTAGGTCACCCGCCTAGAAGTTCCTGTTCTTCCTAACAGTTCTCAATTTTTAAGGTTGCGATTAACACCATCTGGTTGAAACTTCCTGCATGCAGCGTTTGTGCAGTTGCAAGCACTTTTGATTAATAGCTCTATGGAAGTTCAGGCCTGGGTCAGGTTCAGGCCTGGGTCAAGACATTTTAAAATAATTCCACAATTGTAGCCACAAATGCAGGCTCTGCTCCCTACCTCTCCGCTCCTCGGGCTGCTGATATGGGGACATTAGAGACTGGTACCTGAGCTAGCACTCCAGTGGCAACATACAGTGGAGGAGCAATGCAAGGTGCTGTGTGCATTCAGCCATGAGTGCCTGGACCATCCAGTCACAGTTAAGACCCGGAGACGACCCTGATGTGCTTAGTTTCCATCAATCCGGCATACATAACCGTCACCCTGATGTAGATCCAGGCTAGTTACAGGGGACATGTGTCTTGTGGCCACTGGGCCAACCTGGCACTCATCAAGGGCCTGCTGCTGGAGGATACCTCTTGGTCATGTGGTTGAGGGAAGGTATTTTCCTGCTAACATGCTGGAGGGCCCCATTTTAAGCAGAGGTTTAACATATATCATTTCATTTGTTTAGGAAAGGAAGCCATAAGCCATTTATAGAAGTGCTTTCTTTTGTTCAGAGTTGTCGTGACATATCCTTTTTTGTTTGGGCTATTTTTCGGTCTGTTATATGGTTTATCCAGGGCAGCACGGATGGTGCAGTGTGTAGCACTGCCGCCTCGCAGAAAGGAGGTCCTGGGTTCGGCTCTCTGTGCGGAGTTTGCATGTTCTGCGTGGGTTTCCTCCGGGTACTCCGGTTTCCTTTAGAAAGAGTAGACAAGGCTATTTGTGTTTTGTATACATTGGTTTTAGAAGGTTAGAAGCAAGTGTTTTAGGTGATATGATATGTGTTTTGGTAAAAGGCGTAGTCATTTGCTTTTAAAAAGAAAGGAAGATGGGTTATGATTTTGATGCGTGTTAAGGCGGAAGTGTGGGTATGATAGAGATAGAACCACCGGTCTTAACTTCCTGTAAAGTTTCACTGAGCTTTCGTTAACGTATTTCAGGACAGCCATTGCTTTAGCAAGTAACAACTTAAATTTAAAGTAATAAAACATTGAGCCTGTCTAAGAGAAGATACTTTACAGCTTGCACCGGAATATTTTGACTTTCTTTCCACACTTTCTGGAGTCCAACGACAGATTGGGTCTCTGCGTGCTCCAGAATCAAGCTTACATTTCGTACGTCCATTTCCGAGAAAATGACACGAAGGCATTACAGGTATTGTTCGAATGGAACATGGAGATAGCTGAACGAATAACAAAATGCACCTTCCTAATTACAAGATAGTCATGTAATCCTAAACTAAACAACATTCACCTGAATTACGCTTATACTGCCGATCATTCGATTAGAAACGTTTCGAGAGTCAATTATTTATTTATTTTAAACACCGGTGATGTAAACAGATTTTATATATATATAAATAAGATTATTAAAACAAACGTTTCCTTGTCTCGTAGTGCCGCTTCATATTACCGCTTTTAATAATCGCCACGGTCTTGGAACATACGAGACAAACTGGTTTGAACTGCCCGTGGGAAGAAAGAGAAAGAAAATATATATAAGATTATATATATATATATATATATATATATATATATATATATATATATATATATATATATATATATATATATATATATGATAAGATATGTATATGATAAGATATGTATATGATAAGATATGTATATATATATATATATATATATATATATATATATATATATATAATCTTATATATATTTTCTTTCTCTTTCTTCCCACGGGCAGTTCAAACCAGTTTGTCTCGTATGTTCCAAGACCGTCATAAGTCCAATGAATATCTAATAAAGTGCTAACTGACTGTATATTTAAAAATATTTTCACTGCACCATGTTTTGTCATCCATGACTGCTGTATTATGTAAAACAAATTTAAAAACTTTTTTTTTTCCTGCCAGCTGAGGAGGATATACACCCATCTTTCTAAATGTACAATCATACCCTCAGATACATTCAGACGGTAGATGTTCAATTGAAAGCAGAAATAACGAAATTGTTTTTTAAAATTGAGTTTTATTTGTAATATTTAATGTGCTGCAGGTATATCTGTTGCTCCTGTTCTGTGACCTCTCCTATTGCTGTGGAAGTGCAGAATATTTCATTAATAGAGAGTGCTGTCCGATGTGCTCACCTGGTAAGTCACTATCTTTCATCAAAATAAAGCTTCTACTGCAGTAGATGTTGGCTTACAGGGATTAAGAAGTGAAAGCGCTCTTTATTTTGTTGTCATTGAAATGTCATTTCAAATGGTTACATTTTAGCTATGTTTTGTGATTAATCTTTCACATAGGGGAGCATGTTTATAGGCACTGCACAGAATACACAAGCACCTCGTGTAAACCGTGCACTGCCGGATCGTTCATGGCGGTGCCCAACGGTCTTCTTCATTGTATCACTTGTACAGTCTGTGACCCAGGTGAGAAATGATTCATATTCAGCCAATGTGTTTATTCATGACATGGCCATTTGCAACTTGCTTGACTGTCTTTTTTTGGTAGTGTGATAATACGGGTCTTTATTCTCCGTTCAGTCCTTGGTTTAAAGACAGACAGGGAGTGCAGTCCCACCTCTGATGCAGTGTGTGGGCCTCTGGATCAGCACTACTGCACTGAGGCAGATAAGAAGGGCTGCAGATTAGCACAGAGACACACTATCTGCAGGCCTGGGACATTCATCAGACGCAGTGGTGAGATTGCATCATATCTGGGGGGGGGGGGGGAGGGGGGGTATTGGGTCATATGCCCCCCCAATCCTGATTCAAAACCAAAATAATCATGATGGTGAAACTGCATCCAACAGTCAAAAAACATATTAACTCCCTGAAATAAAGTTATAAAAACGTTGTGAATCCAACCAACATATTACATTACATTACAGTGATTTGGCAGACATAGTTGGCAGCTAGAATACCCTGAATACTAAAATAATTAGGCATCTATAACCTATAGCATACACATGGCTGATTATAGCAGTAAAGAAATTAAGAAGTCAAGTAATTATGATAGTAAATACATGAATAAATATTTTTCAAATGTTTCCCATTTTCCCATTAAGTTATTTTATTTTTTATTTTTTTTACTTCTGTCAGGGTACCGGTATAGTTTCTCTCATTTCTGAGCGGTTAGCAGAGACCACTCGCTGCACGATCTGCTTCTGTTAATGCAGGTTGGGCTTTGTGCATGTTAATGCTCAGTTTAAATGTGCGTTGTGTGGGAAATATTCTTCTTTTGTTTAATAGCCTTTTCTGTTTTGCAAAATTAGCTCACTTAACTGCACAGTCTACTTTTCTGAAAACTTCTTTAGAAGATTTTAAATGTTTTAACATGCAATATTTACTTGCACAGGAACAATATTGACCAATACCGAATGCGAAGAATGTCGTGACAAAACGTTTTCAAATAAGTATTCTTCGCCATTCTGCAAACCACACACAGAGTAAGTTTCCTGCATTTGTTCCCCAATTACATGAGTTGGTTTGATACTAAATATAACCCTGATGATTATTTGAGATTTTCTTTTAATGTATTTACTTTTCTGACAGTTGCCAATCCTTGGGACTTCAGGAAATTACAGCTGGAACAGACACATCAGACAGTGTATGTGCAACAAGAAATTATCTTGTTGCTGTGCTTGTGCCTGTGGTGCTTGGAGCAGGACTATCAGCTGCTTTCATAGCCATCATTTTATTTTTCAGTAAGTTTCCCCCATCTATCTGATAAGACTTAAAATATATAAATACCAGAAATAAATACTAAAGAGTATTGTGGTTTAAATGGCAGTTTGAAGTTGGCTGTGTTACTTGTATTCTGTGAACAGGAAAGAGAATAAAGAGAGAATGTAATCGATGGATAGAACAGCCGCAGGATGAAGGTAAGGGAGTGCACATCTTTGTGGGGGAGATCACAATGCTGATAAGAATACCATTAGATGGGCTGTGTAGCCTGGACTGTATCTGTTACAGTCTGCATCTGTTACAGTCTGTTCTAACAGGTTAGAGCCATTCTGTTCATATACATTACTGTTAGTCTGTTCTAACAGGTTAGAGCCATTCTGTTCCTGTATCTGTTAGTCTGTTCTGCCAGGTTAGAGCCATTCTGTTAATTTACATTATCATGAGGGGTAGTTTCAGTTAATGTATTATCTCCTCAATTAATCACCACTGTAAAGACAAACCAAAAACTGGAACAAAGCAAAAGCACATCAGTGAATGCAGCTATGCTGCTTGTATTAGAAGTATCAGTTGTGATTTTAAGAACCATTCTCATTTTAAGTAATCTACCAATCTATCTGATGAGACGTTATAGTTTAAAGTTGACCGTTATCTGTATTCTGTGAACAGAATCTCATATTTACACAAGAGATATGTGTGGTTACCATACTAGATTGTAAAGAAAGGACATCAAAAACATAAAAGTACAAGTTATTCTGAAAGATGTAAACTTTGTATTCAAGTAACTGAATAATTAACCAGTATTTTACTTTCAGATAAGAGAACGCAGAACATGGTATGTGTGAAACTTTTCACATTATGTGCCTACATTTTAAAATACATTTCAAATGCAGAATTGGCTAAGGGCTATAATGTTAGTTTAAATTATTCTGGAATCACTCCTGGTGTTGATGAATGAAATTATGTTTTTACGGTTAGTACTGTATTTACTGAGATAAAGTCTCCTTTTTCTAGGGAACAGAAAATGAAAACATGTCAAACCTGCCGCAGGATGAAGATAAAGGAGTGCATGATGGCTTAATGAGGTAAACAATGAAAGCTGATAAAAAACTATTAGCTGTCACATGACTGCCCCTACTACAGTCTGTATGGATGTGTTGTAAGCCAGTCATAAGTAACATTTGGTCTCATGCGCTGGTCAGTGTAGGGGTCCTCGCACGGGACTCCAAATTATGTAGGGTCCTCGCACGGGCCGCCAAATAACGCAGGGATTTTACTCTCTGCGAAACCGGGGCGCCAGTTAAACGTTGTGTAGCAGTATAACTGCAAAAAGTAATCAGTCTCATAAAATTACTATTATCAGAAAGATCTAACCACAAATTCAGTATTTTAATTAATAATTAAAATAACCAATATTAATGATTAAACATACCGATAACCTGAAGGTTGGAAGTTCTTCGAAAGACTGCTTTAACTCGGCTCTCATGTCTATGCGATTCCAAAACGGACACCGGGGTTTAATAAAATATATTTATTAAACAAACATACAAACACATAACAGATAAACTAACGGGAAGTTAGTAAGGAAATTTAGTTGGGTATGTGTGTGTGCGTGTGTGTGGCGCGCGTAAGCGCGCGTGTCGCTTGAACAAAGGAAAGGTAAAAGTGGGAGTAGCTAGCTTGAGTAAGCTAGAGTTCTGGGTGTGGTAATGAGTTAGAGTTAGCTGTGGGATGGGACTACTTGAGTATTTTTACTCTATATATGCGCAAAAGACGGCGAATCAATTCACGTACATATATATGGAGCTAACCAAACACATTACAGTAGTAGGATGGTAAATATTGAAACACAGATCCACAAAAACAGTTAAGACTAAACTAAACACTGGCTATGCCTGAATGTTTGTTCTCTTACTGAGTCCATACGCATTGGATCCAAAAGACGTGCTGTCCTTATAGGAGCCGCGATGGTGCTGTGAATGGTGTCCGGGAGAGATGCGCAGGCTGGGGTGTTCCCGTCTTAGCAGGGCGTTGTCGTCTGATCCGCTGGTCCTTTTCCAGGTGTAAAAGTTTGTTGCTGTTTCGTTGTTGAGCTTTATTGGGGTAAACTGATGTAGCGTTCCGCGTACAACAATTTCCACTCACTATAGGCCACGTAGTTACCGCGAGGTAACTGGGTGTGTCCGTAGGCCTGGTAGTGCGCTGTGCAGCCTTCAGCCTCTGTCCGAGTCTCGGAGCAGATGAGCTGAAGCGAATGGCAAAGAGGAGAAGCAGAAGCAGAAGAAGCAGAAAAAGCAGAAGAGAGATCCCAAGAACGTGTCTTGCTCTTATACGGGACCGTTTATTGCTCCCGCCATTACGGGATTGGCTGAACCAAGTTAGACGTCATTCGTGGTGGACGTCGCAGAATTTTCCTGTGGGAATGTGGAAGTTGTAGTCCCTACATCAGCTTGCTGACTTCCCCCTCCTGGAGCATACATTGTTAGCCCCCACCGTTGGCACACATGCCTGTGGGGGAGAGCTAGAGAAGGATTCTTAGAGGCACCTTCTTGGGCCCTGGGGGCCCCCCTTTTCTCACATTCCTACAGGATTTGAGTACAGGAGTACTGGAGATGGCATAAAGATGTTTCATGATAATATAGTAATGTTTGGTGTTATTCTGATTGGTTCAGTGCGACTGGTGTAATGGTCTAGTTTTTGTAACAGTCTACCTTTGATAGCATAACCATTCAGGAGCCGAGGGGAAACTGGGCAAAAGCTGTCTCTGTAGAAGCCATGTGTTTTAGCCCCCTGCCTGGTGGGCCTGGCTGTAAATTATAGATGGGTGATTCACTTTTAGGGTCAAGAACTAAGGCCTGGATTTCGGAGATAAGGAGAAGAAACCAAACAGTCTGGGATGTCTCCTTTCCTTTCATTCACCCAAATCAGGTTTATCCAAAAGGTATATTACCATGAGAGGCACAAAGACATATTTACAGCATAATGCAGTTATCATGAAAACTCCCAACTACAGCATTCATAGATATGATGGGGCGGCCTGTAGCATAGTGGTTAAGGTCAGGAAGGGCTGCCATTTGTGAGGGGCCTGAGAGCTGGGGTTTCAATGTTGTTTAGACTACCTGTTGGGGAGTTAAGATGTATGAGTGGTCCAAGGCCAGTTGGGTCATGGGAAAAGAATCCTCCCGAACATTGGTGACCTCCCTGTGACCCCATACCTGGTCACTTCCAAGGGGGAAGACTCCGGACAATGCCACAGTGCCCTCATTTGGGCACTGCTGTCATTACACCGGTGACTGCTCTCTTGGATTAAATATTCAGAACTGCTATTAAGATAGTAAATAGACCCGGTAACACCTTGAAAACATTGCCCATGTGATCCTTGTATTATTGCATTAAGTCTTATGTAATGGTAACAGGAATTGCATGTAAAATGGATAATCAGGAGGGAAGTTTCATGATAACTGCAACATAATAAAACATAAGGGTAATCTGTTTGGTATGGATGTGATCTGATAAAATCAAGGAATCGGATGAGATACATTTCATACCAAATGGAATTTAATAAACTATAGTTTCAGTATCCCAAGGGAAAACCTACACATCCTCTCTTGGTAATCATCTCATTTTCCCTACTCAACAACCCCCAAGGGTGGGGGTCTAAATTCCAGATTTGACCACCCCTCCGGGTTGATTTATGGCACTGCCGCCTGGTTCCAAATGTATGATTTGGCATAAAAGCAAGGGAGACAGACCAATCTGGGAAGATCGTATTCGACTTCCCACACAGCATATTGTACGTGTATGTAAGTATCAGGAAGATCGTATTCGACTTCCACACAACATGTCTTATGTATGTATGTATGTATGTATGTATGTATGTATGTGTAGCAGCGGAAGATTGTATTCGACTTTCCATACGGCATATTCTATACTCTGTGTTTGTGTGTAGTCCAAGCAGGCTAGGTATGATTATTTACTCTATCTCTATTCTTAATTTGTGTATTTTATACTTGATTGTGATATTCTAAAGCTAATAACCTACCTGTTTGCGAATAAACTATTTTGTTTGGAACTTGCGTGATCTCCATGACTCTAATTCATCTTGTACCTTTTCAGCCTAAGTTACAACTGAATACTCAGGGGGAAATGGTGGCCGAAGACCGACCGATCGGCGGGGGGGTACACCTGTGGTAGTTCTAAGCTGTGCGGCCAGCAATTTCTGTCCCTTAAAGGGTCGGGTACAATACGGCCCCGTTTGAGAATGGAGAATATTAAGAATTGTACTGATCCGTTTCTGGCCAGCTATAAGCGGGATATGGGGCAGGTCAATCCATATCCGACCCATGGCAACGGACCCAGTATATTCTTAAACATAATTGTGCTCTGTTCTTGTACGGAGGATAATAATTAACCCAACTAATGTTCTCCCAGCAACGCCAGAAGGACAAGCACGCAAAACCCCCTTCGGCCCCCGCTAAATTCCGTCATTGGGTTAGCTGTGGGGTTTTACAGTGTTATAACAGGTTAAAGCCCTTTTGATTCTGTCTATGAACATATTTTCATTTTAATGAGGGGTGCTTTCGGTTAATGTATTCCTTCATTAATTAAACACCAGTGTGAAAATCCATCCATTCATTATCTAATCTAATTTCCTTGTCAGTGTTGCAGGACAGCCAGTTCATTCCAGCATGCAGGCGAGAGGCAGGAATGCATCCTGGACAGGTTACCAGTTCATTGCAGGGCACACGTAACATTCACACCTCCGCTGATTCCTTGGACATGGAGGAAACATCGAAACATACTCCAGAAAGAAAGATTTCAGCTGGGATTTGAACCTGTGACCTTCTTGCTGTGCCGTCTGAAATCCATAACATACAATCAACATTTGAGCTCTTAACTCCAGCACATCTGCATATTATACTGAATTTACTAACTGGAGGAGAACCAATCGGCACAATTGCTAGTCAATGGAATCCAGAAAATTGAAGGCCAATTTTCCCAGCAACTGTGGCATTAGAATATTTTCACATCTCTATGGTGATTTATTTAAATCATGATATTAGACATGCATGAACTGAAAGAGACAAGCTTGCAGCAGTATATAAATAAACATACAATAAAATCACAGACTTTACATCCTACAAAATTTAGAATTACATGAATAAGAACTATCATTCACATGATCAAATATTTATATTTTATATGTAAATATGTATATTGTATATGTATATTGTATATATATATATTGTATTGTATATTATATACAATACGGCTCGCAATGAGCATGCGGTCAGTGCTCTACAGGCTGCGCCACCGAGACACCCTGCATCAATTATCTTTGGTAAACTGTCCACACTGAAGCACTTGGCACAGTTTATCTGCAGACTTCAGCTGTCTCACTTGCATCTAGCTCTCCACATAATCCCAGACAGCCTCAATAAAGTTTTTTATATTGTTACTTATCTATGTAAGCATATCTGTATCATTATTATTATTTTCCACCTAAATGTTGCTTTATTCTACTGACATGCAGAAAACAAAAATAATAAACAAGACTATAAACCATAAAAAGGCCAAATTTATATAGACATCACATTACTTCTTCAGCAGCAGAACACACGTCCTAATTGTATATCAGAGCACAACTATATTATTTCAGAAAAATAACATATTTGTGTCAGTTGTGCTGGTGACTGACAAAATGTACAAATCCATTTTATTAGGCAACCGTATTTCCCACAGGCACTTTCAGGACACCTAGTGTACGTTGGAATTGGAGAGGGTAGACGGGACCGGGCGATGAAGCCACGGGAGTAACAGGAAATGGCCTCTACTACTCTACATGCTTGAAAAAAGGTTGCTTCCCATTGATTAAATCTAGAAAGTCAAAGCAATTTAATAACCAAAGAAAGCCTTATCTGTCAGTTTTTTGTATTCACGAGTTTCATAACGTGTAGCAGTTCGTGATACAATTGTTTTGGTTACATTGTTATTAAAATGTACATGTTTGGGTCATGTGATATTCTCAAGTCACTGAACTCGATGGTTAATACGTTAGCAATGGAAATAGGGTCCAAAGAATAGGGTCTTTGGACGATGGGTGGCTGAACAACGCCTGTGCTTATTTGTATTTATAAATATGTAGTTATAATCCTAACCCACTATTTCCTATGTGTTTTGAATGTGGATGTGTAAAGCACACAGACTGTGTGGGCATTGTGTTTTTCCTCTCAAGAACAACGTTAAGTTTCCCACTGGTATTGGGTCATCTGCCCCCACAATCCTGATTCAAAACCAAAATAATCATGATGGTGAAACTGCATCCAACAGTCAAAAAACATGAGCTCCCTGAAATAACGTTAAAAAACGTTGTTAATCCAACCGACATATTACATTACATTACAGCGATTTGGCAGACGCTCTTATCCAGAACGATGTACAATAAAGTGCAGATCAGAACCATGGACAAGTGTGTTAAAGACCCAAGAGGAAAGTACAGTTCCAAGTCCTAGAGTGATCACTTAGATGAAACTTGAACCCTTGAAGAGCACATCGACTTTTCAACTAGCATACCATGATTGGCAGCTAGAATACCCTGAATTCCCCCGAATACTAAAATAATTATATATGAGTGCAATTATAATATATTGTATAAATTATATACATACACATGGCGGATTACTGCTCATTTTATTTATTGCTATGAAGTAATTATAACAGTAAATACATAAATTATTTTTTGTAAATGTTTCCCATGATTCCTTCCATATGCCTCTCATCAAATCAGTTCCGCTGCATGCATGTCTTTAGCCTGAAAAGTTTAGGCACGTGTCAGCCTGCCAGACAGCTAGCTCATGGGCCTCAGTATAGACAAATATATATAGTTCTCAATACAGTTCTTTTTTTCTTTTTTTTCAACAGATTTAAATGGTTAAAACGGATTGTCCTCCACCCTGTGCAGTGTAGATTTACATTTTTTAGATGTACATTGTTTACCCCATCTTCAGTCGGGGTATGGTGTAGTTCCTCTCATTTCTGAGCGGTTAGCAGAGGCCACTCGCTGCATGATCTGCTTCTGTTAATGCAGGTTGGGCTGTGTGCACGTTAATGCTCAGTTTAAATGTGCGTTGTGTGGGAAATGTTCTTCTTTTGTTTATAGCCTTTTCTGCTTTGCAAAATTAGCTCACTTAACTGCACAGTCTACTTTTCTGAAAACTTCTTTAGAAGATTTTATAAGTCTTAACATGCCTTCCAATATTTACTTGCACAGGAACATTGACCAATACCGAATGCGAAGAATGTCGTGACAAAACGTTTTCAAATAAATCTTCTTCGCCATTCTGCAAACCACACACAGAGTAAGTTTCCTGCATTCATTCCCCAATTACATAAGTTGGGTTTGATACTAAATATAACCCTGATGATTATTTGAGATTTTCTTTTAATGTATTTACTTTTCTGACAGTTGCCAATCCTTGGGACTTCAGGAAATTACAGCTGGAACAAACACATCAGACAGTGTTTGTGCAACAAGAAATAATCCTCGTTCCAGAGTTGCTATGCTTGTGTCTGTGCTGCTTGTACCAGCTGCTTTCATAGCAATCATTTTAATTTTAAGTAAGTTTCCCCCATCCATCTGTGTATGAGCCATAATATTCATAATATTTATTTTGTTTGTATGTTTTTATTTATTGCTTATGAGCCTGTATATCTTCCTTTGCTTATTGTCTAATAATTATTTGATTGGGGTCCTAATCGTTTGTGTGGGTGTGGTTTTACCTACATAGGTGGGGGGAGGGCCTTGGACAGGAAGGACTGAGAGAGAGGGGGTTAGTTGGGTCAGGATATTTTCTGTTAACCGTACGCCACGTCATGTTTTCGTTTTGTTTGTTTGAATAAGTTTCATCACGTTTAATATCGTTTGACTTCGATCGTAATAAACACCATAAACTTTACTTTCGACTGGACATGAATTCAATGGAACGAGTGAGACAGCAACGAGCCAACCTAAGCCTCTCGGCGACCTTTGTTTGATCAAAAAGTCGCTACAGTCTGATAAGGCTTAAAATATATAAATGCCAGAAATATTTAAAGAGTATTGTGGTTTAAATGGCAGTTTGAAGTTGGCTGTGTTACTTGTATTCTATGAACAGGAAAGAGAAATAAGAGAAAACAAAGTTACAGTCTGCATGTGGTACAGTCTTAGGTTAGAGCCATTCTGTTCATATACATTACAGGTTACAGTCTGTTCTAAAAGGTTAGAGCCATTCTGTTCATATACAGTGTGTCACGGACTAGCGCCGCGACGAGACTAACACTGTTACAGACATGCAACACAAACACCACAACACGCTTTACATTTTAAACTGAGCGGGAGTAAACAACGCACAGCGGGTTCTTTTAAAAATGTTTCACCACATAAAACAAAGGGTTTACCTGGGTCTGTTCAATCCTGGTCTCACAACCAAACAGGAAGTAAAGGGGACCAGGTGATATTTATGAAGGGTGAATAGTGGGAACTACCACCTGTTTAATTTAGACAAGGGGGGAATTTGAATAGTACATGAATGATTGTTTTAATTTCTGTTTAGTACCCCTTGTTATTCTTGTGTGTTTAGCTGTTTGTTATTCTTGTTATGGCCATGTGTTATGTTCTGTTTGATCATTTTTTGTTTTATTTTGTTAATTGATTATATTTATTTTTTTGTGCATGGAAGGTGCCAGGTGGGAGGGGCTATGCCCATTTATAGCTCCAGGAGAGAGCTGAGGGGGTTCTCTTTTTTGTTTGAGACATGGAGTGGGTGTGCTGTGTAATGGGCCTACTTTTTGAGGCATAGCCAGAATACACGCCATTTTCATTACCATTTTCTTTTCTTTGTTCTAAAATCTTCCTTCTTAGTTTATTATTATTATTTTGTTCATCACTGTAAATAAAATACACCTTCAGCACCTCATCATCTCAGTCCCTCGTCCTTCGTGTCTTCCACCCTCGGTGCACCCTAACACAGTGGGAGCAATAATTATTTGATCCCTTGCTGATTTTGTAGGTTTGCCCACTTACAAAGAATGGAACTGTGTAGGATTTTAATCATAGGTACATTTTAACATTGAGAGACAGAATATCACAAAATAATCCACAATAACAACATCATATAAATTTTATAAATTTAGTATCATATTTCCACATGAAATAAGTATTTGATCCATAGTACAATAGGACTTAATACTTGGTGGAGAAACCTTTGTTGGCAAGCACAGAGGTCAGGCGTTTGTTGTAGTTTTTCACCAGGTTTGCACAGATCTTGGGAGAGATTTTGGTCCACTCCTCTTTGCAGATCCTCTCCAAATCCTTAAGGTTCCGAGGCTGTCGCTTGGCAACTCGAAGCTTCAGCTCCCTCCACAGATTTTCGATGGGATTTAGGTCTGGAGACTGGCTAGGCCACTCCAGGACCTTAATATGCTTCTTTTTGAGCCACTCCTTTGTTGCCTTGGCTGTATGTTTTGGGTCATTGTCATGCTGGAAGACCCATCCACGACCCATTTTCAGTGCTCTCACTGAGGGAAGGAGGTTGTCGCCCAAAATTTCCTGGTACATGGCCCCATTCATCCTCCCCTCAATACAGTGAAGTCGTCCTGTCCCCTTTGTCATGGTGGGAGGTCATTCCCGCTGTGATCGCCAGAGGGCCAAGGATCATTGGTTACACCTGTTCCTCGTTAGCACCAGGGGAATTACATTACATTACATTACATTATTGGCATTTGGCAGACGCTCTTATCCAGAGCGACGTACAACAAAGTGCATACCCATAACCAGGGATAAGTTCGCTGAAAGACCCTAGAGGTAAGTACAATTTCAACTGCTACCTGTACAACAAAGATAAGGACAAGGGCCATTTTTTTTTTTTTTTTTGAACAAACAAACAAACAGCAAAAGTGACCAAAGTTAACTATCCAAACACTGCTTACCTAGCCAACTAAAAATACCGATACACAAAGCAAGTCACAGAGACAACAATTAAGCTTCACAGGGAGGTAGGGAGGGATGGGGAGAGGTGCTGCTTGAAGAGGTGTGTCTTCAGCTTGCGCTTGAAGGTGGGGAGAGATTCTATAGTTCTGACCTCAACGGGGAGTTCGTTCCACCACCGTGGAGCCAGAACAGACAGTAGTCGTGAGCGTGAGGTGGAGGTTCTGAGAGGGGGAAGTGCCAAGCGGCCTGTGGAGGCTGAACGAAGAGGTCTGGCAGGGGTGTAGGGTCTGATGATTTTTTGCAGATAAGCTGGGGAAGACCCTTTAACTGCTTGGAAGGCTAGCACCAATGTTTTGAATTTGATGCGAGCCATGACAGGCAGCCAGTGGAGGGAAGTAAGCAGGGGGGTGACATGTGAGTATTTGGGAAGGTTGAAGACCAGACGAGCTGCTGCATTCTGGATGAGTTACCTTCCCCTAAGAGTACTTAAGGCCAGTACTGACTACCTTTGTGCCTACTGTTCGCTCTAGCACAAAGCCGGTAATACACCAGGGAGACTCTGTGCTGGTAGAGTTAGGTACGGTGTTGGTGTGTTTATCTGAACTCTCGGAATTATTTGTTAATTATTAATTGTAAGTCCCAGTGCTCGCCTTTAAGCACTTATTTTGGGTTTGGTGTTTCGCCCTGTTTTTCAGAGGGTTGATTTATTTTCCTACAGCCGTTTTGGGCTTATTTTCTGTTCAATTCTAAATATCGCCTTCGGGTTGGTTTCTGTTCATTCCCCTCTGTATTTGTACATCCCTGTGTCTTTCCCTTCTGGGATCTGATAGCATACATGCCCACGTGTTCGGGTATAGGGGTTTTTTCTCACGATCGCGTCTGGCTCTCCGCTCATCCTCGCCCTCATACCCATAGCTGAGAAACACCCCCAAAAAATAAGGTTTCCACCTCCATGCTTCATAGTGGGGATGGTGTTTTTGGGGTTGTACTCAGCATTTCTCTTCCTCCAAACACAGCACATCACCTTCTCCCAAGCCTCCTCTGGATCATCCAGGTGTTCTTTGGCAAACTTCAGACAGGCCTGTACATGTGCCTTCTTCAGCAGAGGAACCTTGCGCGTGCAGCAGGATTTCACGGTGTAGTATGTTACTGATGGTTCTCTTCGTGACTGTGGTCCCAACTGCCTTCAGGTCATTAACAAGCTCCTCCTGTGTAGTACTGGGCTGATCCCTGACCTTTCTCATGATCATTGATATCCCACGAGGCGAGAACTTGCGTGGAGCCCCAGACCGAGGGAGATTGGCGGTGACTTCGTGTTTCTTCCATTTTCTAATAATTGCTCCAACAGTTGTTAACTTCTCACCAAGCTGCTTGCTTATTTTCTTGTAGCCCATCCCAGCCTTGTGCAGGTCTATAATTTTGTCCCTCCTTTGTCTTGGCCATGGTGGAAACATTGGAATCTGATGAGGGAAACAATGAAAGCTGATAAAAAACTATTAGCTGTCACATGACTGCCCCTGCTACAGTCTGTATGGACGTGTTATAACAGGTTAAAGCCCTTTAGATTCTGTGTATGAACATATTTTCATTTTAATGAGGGGTGCTTTCAGTTAATGTATTCCTTCATTAATTAAACAACAGTGTGAAAATCCATCCATTCATTATCTAATCTAATTTCCTTGTCAGTGTTGCAGGACAGCCAGTTCCAGCATGCAGACGAGAGGCAGGAATGCATCCTGGACAGGTTACCAGTCCATTGCAGGGCACACGTAACATTCACGCCTCCGCTGATTCCTTGGACATGGAGGAAACATATAAACATACTCCAGAAAGAAAGATTTGAGCTGGGATTTGAACCTGTGACCTTCTTGCTGTGCCGTCTGAAATCCATAACATACAATCAGCATTTGAGCTCTTAACTCCAGCAAAACAGAATGTTATACTGAACATGACCGACCAGTCGACAACGATGCTTTCAAGGCAATCTTAAGTCGCTGGATGAGACCGCCTTACTAGCTGGAGGAGAAGCAATTGCCACAATTGCTAGTCAATGGAATCATTAGATATTAGACCTGCATGACCTGAAAGAGACAATCTTGCAGCAGTCAGAGATAAAAAAAAAAGTCTAGGATAAATAAATATACAATCCTGGCCTTGTGGTGCTGGGTATGAGTGAAAGGTCATAAAATCAGAGCTCAGCAAGGACTGCTTGAGCGGAATCCGAACCGCGTCGCATCGTTCCCGGATCTGAGAGGGATACAGCAGGAATAGCCGGCATTGTTCATCTCTGCTGCGACTGTGGCTGGTCGCCTGAGCGGCCACGGCTTGTTCTCTGCACACACGTATGAGTGGGTTGTCTGTAAATCTTCCTTTGAAATACTTTTATGTATATTTTATTTGGAACTAGAGTGTAATTATGTATGTAACCTGGCTGGTAAAATAAATTGTTAAAACTTGTGCTGTGTGGTTTCGCTTACTGAACACTCACTGTTACACAGGGAATGCTTGGTTACCCCCTTGGGTTGGTCTAGGGAGGATGTAAATTTACACTTAATGTATCACGGTGTCTAGCACCCGTAGACCTCTGATGGTAAATCCCTCGCCTCCGCGTGGTAGTTCATTCATGTCGAGAACAGCCGTAGCTTGTTGGCCTTCTGGGGTCCCTAGGCTGTAAACAGATATACCCAAAAGTAGCTATTCCTGTGACCTCTGTAATGACTGCAGATATCTAGCCAGCTCGTGAGACGTGCACGTAACGCGTGATGTGACATGCGGCGGAACCAGCAGAGGATTGTTCAGGGAGCCCATAACGGTACAGGATTCCTGTAGCTATCAAGTCCAAATTATAAATAAGACATCCACCAAATGTGGATAACTAATCTAAATTATTATTCTAAATGGAGTCAGATTTAACGAAGGTCAATGTATTGGCCCTATTGTGGAGATTCTTGGTCAGCCCGGACCAGTAAAGAGCGGAAGGCAGAGTGGTACTACTGTCTTTGTATCGTGGTTTATTTATTGGCTGATCTAGACTCTACACATAGGGGCCACTAATATTTAACCCTACTAGTATTCTTTCAGCAACACCAGACGGACAAGCATGCTAATACCTTCGGCCCTCGCTAAATTCCGTAGTTGGGTTAGCGTGGGGTTTTACGGCAGCGAGTTCTGTATATGACTATGAGCATGCAGAACAAGCAGCAGTAGAATATGCACATAGCTTTTTGTTTGTTTTTTTTACTTTTTTTTTTTACAAAAAAGGAAAGCACTCTCAAATACATATGAGAATTGTGCACAAACTACTCATTTACTTGTGTGATGAGAGGTTTTATTATTTGGCAGCAGGAAGTTGTCCAAACTGTCACAACTGCAGCACTGCTTTTTTCGGTCAAATTTAGAATTACATGAAAAAACAATCATTTATAAAAACTATCATTCACATGATCAAATATTTATATTTTATATGTAAATATGTGTAGTGTATATGTAACATTTATACTGAGTACGAAATGTAATTAATATAATTTCTTCTTTGATACATATCTTGTATCAAATAAACGGTCTCAGAGGTTCACCACTGACAATAACTGATCTGGGCCCTGCTGGTTATATTTGGTTTAGAATTTTATATATATATATATATATATATTTTCCCCAATGATGTGTTTGTGTTATTTGTTGACAAATCCAATGTAACAATTTTCCCCACAAAGTTCATTTCACCTCCTGAATAGGAGATTGAAAGGAAAAACCACCCAAAACAAACCACAACTGAAAGAGGCTGCAGTAAAAGCCTGGAAAAGCAGTTTGGTGATGTCAATGGCTCACAGGCTTGATGCAGCTACTGCAAGCAAGGGATATGCTCTTTGTTCCAATATGTTTGCTAACATAAAAATGGCCTGGTCTGACACCAAAGGTGCTACATTCTAAGTAGTATAACACATCTAGGTGTAAATACCAGGAAATCAAAGCTGAAATAATGAACTCTTGTCTTCATCTTTTTTTAATTTCCACCGCAAAGGTATTCCGTGTATTGTAACAAAGGAATTGGCCATTGCTGTTCTTATACTTTTTGAAGGGACTGTATATGTGTACATCATTATATCCTTACCATTATATTCACATTTCACAATATCAAAAAACACTGGGTACAAATTACAACACCTTTGTAATCTGAACTTGTGGGTTTATAGGGGAAAAGCAGGTTAGTTATGTAAACCGGTGCAGGACCATGCAAGACTTTAAAAGTCAGGAGCAGGACCTTGAAATCTATCCTATACTTGATAGGTAGCCAGTGAAGCGAAGTGGATAGTGATATGTTCATACTTCTTAGTCCCAGTCAAGATGGAGATTCTTTAGAGTGGCATTAGGAGAATTTGGCACCAGCAGCATGAATCCATGGACCCAACCTGCCTTGCGCCAACTGCTGGCGGTGTGTAACGGTGTGGGGAAGATTTTTTGACACACTTTGGGCCCGTTAATACCACTCAATCATCGCTTGAATGCCACAGCCTATTTGAGTATTGTTGCTGATCATGTGCATCCCTTCATGGCCACAATGTACCCATCTTCTAATGGCTACTTCCAGCATGATAATGCACCATGTCACAAAGCAGAAGTCGCCTTAAAAACTGGTTTCATAAACATGACAATGAGTTCAATGTTATTCAGTGGCGTTCCAAATCACCGGATCTGAATCCAAGAGAACACCTTTGGAATATGGTAGAATGGGAGCATAAATGTGAAGCTGGCAAATATGCAGAAATTACATGATGCAATCAGGAATGTTGTCAAGAGGCTTCCTGTGTGCCACAGTTGCAACTGGAACATTTTCTCAGCCTCCATACTTTCTGCACCAGGGCTATTTACTCACACTGTATATAAAATATGTTGTTAAATACTGGATTGCATGTATGAACAAAATATCTAAATATACCTCTCTTCACTTACACTACAAGCAGTATGAGTTGGTAATTTGAATACATTCCACGGGAAGTCGGAACCCTCTTATTGTACAGTAAAATATTTAATGTGAAATCAACTCAACTGGACTCATTTGCATTCTTATTACAGCTGAATTAGTACTGCCTGGTGTAGCCTCATGCTACTACTGTAGGTCAATTGTGTAATCGTGTCCTGAATGCAATGCTTCATCAACAACCTAACGGTTCACAGCGAACAAAAAATGGAAAATCTATTCACTGTTAACATTTTGTCTGGAAACCAGCAGAAACTATGTAACGTTAAACAACAATCGGTTGTTGTATGTAAAAAGCTTATTCTTGTAAATAAGTTGTCCACACCTATCCGTATGAGGATTTTTGAAGTTACTCCCAAAAGCATGTGACTAGAAGCGCTGTATTTGACATTTATTTTGTATTTAACGCTTTGTATTTAACATTAAGTAGCCTAGTAGCGTGGGAGTAGCCTAACTAGTTAGGCACAGCCATTGCTTTGACAAGTAACCGAAATTGAAAGTAATAAAGAGCCTATCTTGCACCGCAATCTTTGGACTTTCTTTCCGCACTTTCTGAAGTCCAAACACAGATTGAGTCTCGGTGAGCTCCCGAATCAAGTAAGGCTTACATTCCGTCTAATTCCGAGAAAATGACACGCAGGCATTAGATAGGCTTCTGTTTAGAATAGAAGAACATGGTGGCAGATTTGTTAACACGGGTGAGGTGCTTAGTTTTCGACGAAACGGAAATCCCACGATCGGCAATATAGGCGTAATTCAGGTGAATGTTGTTTACTTTTGGATTACATGACTCTTGTATTTAGGAAGGTGCATTTTGTTATTCGTTCGGCTAGGAAATCGTTTGTTTTCATTACGTTCCATTAATGGCATTTGTCAGACGCTCTTATACAGAGCGACGTACAACAAAGAGCAAAGTGCATACCCATTACCAGGGATAAGTGCGCTGAAAGACCCGAGAGGGAATTACAAGTTCAATTGCTAACTGTACAACAAAGATAAGGACTAGGGCCTATTTGATCAACGTTTTTTGTTGCTGTACACTGAAAGCAATTGAGTTTGTGGAAATGCCATTCATGTAATGTAATTTCTCAATGTGCAAATGGCAAGTTATTCTTGTAAACAAGGCCACAGAGAGGTTTTCCAAATTGGCAGCTTTCACTTCTCGCCTGTGGTGACTTCATCCTGTTCTGTCCAGAATGCTATTCAGCATAGATCATCAACTTTGGCCCCTGAATCCAAATTCAGGCCTGAATGTATTTTCTCATGGCTAATTAGTGCTACTGATTCATACCTGACTCCCAGGTAAAGGGAGGGTGGATCCCTCTGGGATCATGAACTGCTGATCCCTGCTATCTAATAAGTAACAAATTGATAGTCAGAATTATTATCATTGAAATAAATATTATACATTTGTAGATTCATGAGTTGCTCTGGAATTTACATGAACATTCTTTTGAGCTCTCAGATGACAAATTGTTTCTGTATGGGTGGTGGAATTTATTCCCCCTCAGCAGTTATGGAATTTTAGTGATATGGTAAAAATGTTCCAGAAAGGTGGGTGGAAATGTGTTAATCTCTGGTTGGAACTGAAGGCTTACTGGAATTACCTGTTATGTTTCTGTGTTCTGTCCTGTGTTAGTTCATCTTTGTTAATTATCATTATTCTTGTAATTTATTATTTTTCATATTTCATGTCTGGTGTTCTGTTTATATTCATTAGTCTTTGCACTCGTCTTTCCCTGTGATGTCTGAGTCTAAATGTTTACTAGCCCAGTCACTCCCCTGTCTGCGTGCCCCACTATTCGGGTGTTTACGGTAGTTCCGGGGTTCAACCTTCCTTCCAATCTTGCATTCCTTACTTCCTGCTTTCTCTCCATTTCATGTTTGTACATAGCACTAAAATACTAATCCCAACTAACATAACACTAATATGTTTGACAAACTAACATTCACTAGTTTTGGGTAGTGTCGTTTCTAGGAAACGACAGAGTCCAAATCTTCAATTTGTCGAAAAACATTTTCGCGAGGGAAAAGACGACACCATGGCAGCAAGATCTTCAGGAAAATCAGACTTTATTAGCACACGCGCATAAAGCCGGATCAGTTCTCCAGAACTGAAACCCTGCCTGTCATTTTTACACCCATTTTATACACAGTTACTCCACCTACAACTCCTCCTCAAACCTCATTCTGGCAAATCACCCACACTGTTCTTATCGTATCTCCTCCCAACGCTCCTCCCACAACGTCATTGTGGCAAATTGCCAATGGTCCTTATGCTCAGCTATAATTAATGTTCTCGGTCAAATAGATACACTTCTGGCATAAAACATCGAGAGTCCCGGAGAAATCAGCTGTACAGTCATATCTTGCTCTGCCCGTGTCCTTGACAGTTTGGTCTACACAGTTCACGACGGGCCCCCCCCTGCCAGCTGGCTGCTGTGTAATTCTAGCACAATTTAGCAGTTCATCAGTTTGAAACTATACAGGGTACATATCATACTTTAATACAGATATATTGATAAACTTTTAGCACACATCGTCAAGAGTTTTGGAGGAACCAGCCTGCTCACTAAGGTGGAATCTGATTTTGACTTGTGATTGTTTATCATGCTTTTAGGAGGGAGACCTTTGTTCTGTGAATTTTCCCCTACAGTATTTGTAATTTAAATCACTTAACTAACTTACTAACGCATCTCCAGTTTTGATTCTGTTCTGTAACTCCGCCTCCCTATTCTATCGCTGATTACTTGCTTAGTTTCAGCGAAGTATTCGCACCTGTCTCTCCGTATCTCTGCTTCTCCTGATTTTCTGCAAATTGTCTACTCCCTAGTCCGGAGCCGTTTGTATTACATGTGTGCCTTTGTGAATCCAGTCCGCGTTTTCGTTTCCCCCTCGTTATTGTCCTATTACCCTTTCATGTGTCTCACCTGATGTTTATTTGTTAGACTGCCCTCACTCCCATGCCCCACCTAGTTTGTCTCATTCCCCTGTGTATTTATACCTGTCCTTTTCAGTTGCACGCGGCTAGTTTGTCTTGTCCTGTTTTGAGTCCTGAGCCCTTCATCCCTTCCCCCCAGTTCTAGCCTCCTTGTTTCCTAGTCCTTGCCTTTGTGTATTTGTGTGGATTTCCTGTTTTGACCCCTGCCTGCTTCCCTGGACAATTCTTTGTGTGTTGTAGATTTCTGTACCTCTGCCTTATTGGATTGACCCCCCGGTTTTTGACCCTGGCCTGCTTTTTGACTATGCTCTGTCTGCTCCTTCACCTGCTAGTAAACCTGCCATTTAACACTCCCCTGTGTCTGCTTCTGGTTCCTCTGTCCCCCCCGCCGTAACATTACCTGAACTCATTTCTTTAAATGTCATGTGATTCTATCATTTATCAACTGAATCCACAAAAACAGTTACCTTTCTATAAGTTACTTTTTTACACATGCAGTAGTAATACCTCCTGCTGAGAGAATACTGAAACTCAGTCAGGACAACTCACATATTCAGATTTAATATTTTCATGAAAATGCAAGTGAATGTGGATGGATGGAATGAGAATGACATGTTATTTTGTGAATTACAATACATGGACATCTATCAAGCACACAGCAAAGTATTATTATTATGCATTTAATGAACTGTGATCGAGTGCATTTAACGTTGTTGTCTAACTCTGTTGGAGGTAAATTAATCCTGCTTATTTTGTTGTGCACAGGAATGTGCTTTCAATGATGTGGCAAATCATGTGGCATTTGTGGATGTGGATGGTAAGAAACAAATATTTAGCCTCATTATCTTCATTGTTATAAATCACATCTTGTTGTGTGCTTCTGTTAGCACATGTACAGTGGTCTCCAGAATTGTTGGCACCCCTGATTGGCAATGTATTGTTTTGTACATTGGCAGTCAAGGGTGCCAATAATTCTGGATCCCATTGTATATACCGACTTCTGTCTTCTGTTCCTTATTTCAGTTTTTGTTTAAATGTCAAATAACAATACACTTCCTTATTACAATTAAAAGGTAACGTTTGTCATTATCATTTCAAATATACAGGTGCATCTCAAAAAATTATAATATTGTGGAAAAGTTTTTTTTTCTTTTCGTAATTCCGTGATTTTCATATATTTTAGATTCATTACACTAAGTTATTTATTTCAAACCTTGAGGATTACGGCTTACAGCTCATGAAAAAAGAAAGAAAAAAGAAGCCGAACAGAAATGTACTGTTATCAAGATAGTCTTGTGTACAAGTAGTACTAATACTGGGATAACTATCTACTGGCTTCAGCAGAAGCCACAAAATTCATTATGTGTTTGGCTTCAGCCTGGGTAATAAGAAGACAGTGGGAGAACGGACCTGAGACGTCTAAACGCTTGGGGAAACGATGTTAATTGAAATGGTTTCTTAAATGGCATGGTCATGGGTTCTCAACATCTCATGCAAATTACATTGCAGACTTAATTATTACTTACTAAATTACTTCATTTCAGATTTCATGAGAAATTATATGAGAAGCATAGCTGCCAACTCTCACGCTTTGCATGTGTCTCACGCCAAAAGCGTGAGAGTTCACAGCTATGGAGAAGTTAAAAATTTTCTAATGTTCCAAGATGAAATAATATACAATATGTGATGGTGTAAAGTGTAGACACAAATGCAGGCTCTGCTCCCTACCTCTCCACTCATCGGGCTGCTGATAGGGGACATTAGACACTGCTACCTGAGCTAGCACTCCAGGGGCAACATACAGTGGAGGAGCAATGCAAGGTGCTGTGTGCATTCAGCCATGAGTGCCTGGACCATCCAGTCACAGTTAAGACCCGGAGACGACTCTGATGTGCTTAGTTTCCATCAATCCGGCACACATAACCGTCACCCTGATGTAGATCCAGGCTAGTTACAGGGGACATGTGTCTTGTGGCCACTGGGCCAACCTGGCCCTCATCAAGGGCCTGCCGCTGGAGGATACCTCTTGGTCATGTGGTTGAGGGAAGGTATTTTCCTGCTAATATGCTGGAGGGCTTTAGGTCCAGGGAGAGAAACTCAGTCCAAGTTTCTCGTACAATAATTGAATGATTGGAGCTGATCAGGACACAACGAGGCACACCTGCAGATTGTGAACTGCTCCTGGCCACAACCCCTCAATCACACATGGGCTGCGTTGGAGTAATGAGGCCAAGATCAGCTGCCTTTGTTCTTTCCCACCACCCCGTACCCTTCACTGTTTTTTGTGAGAATAAATCAACCTCATTTTCACTAAAACCTTTTGCTGCCTTGTTTTTGACATGGCATCTCACAGTCTGTGGTATGAATCACAAGAACCATATGTTCAACTATGCTGAAACCTACACGATAAGGGACATTGAATAAAAGATTATTTAAATGAGCTTTCACTGCAACATGGTTTTTATTTGCCAGGTCTCAGGATGATATACTTATATACTATACATATTTCTGAATGTGCTATCATAATCAGAGAAATGAATTACTTCAGATAGCAGATATGCACTCAGTGAGCACTTTATTAGGGAGACCTGTACACCAGGTTGTTAATACAATTAAATCAGCCAATCATGTGGCAGCAACTAAATGCATAAAACCATGAAGACATGGTCAAGAGGTTCAGCTGTTTTTCAGACCAAATGTCAGAATGGGGAAGAAATGTGATCTAAGTGACTGTGATCTGGTGCCAGAAAGGGTGATCTCTTGCACAACAGTCTCTAGAGTTTGCAGAGAATGGCCAGACTGGTCAAAGCTGACGGGAAGGTGACAGTAACCCAAATAACCACACATTACAACAGTGGTGTGCAGAAGAGCATCTCTGAACACGCAATGTTTCAAAACTCTTTAAGTGGATAGACTACAGCAGCAGAAGACCTAATATCAAATAAAGTGCTCAGTATATATTTCAAAATATTTTCGCTGCACCATGTTTTGTCATCCATGACTGCTGTATTATGTAAAAAAAATAAATAAATAAATCATTCCTGCCAGCTGAGGAGGATATACACCCATCTTTCTAAATGTGCAATCGTACCCTCAGATACATTCAGATGGTAGATGTTCAATTGAAAGCAGAAATAACTAAATGAGTTTTATTTGTAATATTTAATGTGCTGCAGGTATATCTGTTGCTCCTTTTCTGTGACCTCTCCTATTGCTGTGGAAGTGCAGAATACTTCATTAATGGAGAGTGCTGTCCGATGTGCTCACCTGGTAAGTCACTATCTTTTATCAAAATAAAGCTTCTACTGCATTATATGTTGGCTTACAGGCATTAAGAAGTGAAAGCGCTCTTTATTTTGTTGTCATTGAAATGTTATTTCAAATGGGTACATTTTAGCTATGTTTTGTGATTAATCTTTCACACAGGGGAGCATGTTTATAGGCACTGCACAGAATACACAAGCACCTCCTGTAAACCGTGCACTGCTGGATCATTCATGGCGGTGCCCAACGGTCTTCTTTATTGTATCACTTGTGCAGTCTGTGACCCAGGTGAGAAAGATTCATATTCAACCAATGTGTTTATTCATTATATGGCCATTTGCAACTTGCTTGACTGTCCATATTCTGTATCTATATTATCTATATTTACTTGATGGGTGACAGGTTGGTAGTGTAGTAATACGGCTCTTTATTCTCCGTTCAGGTCTTGGTTTAAAGACAGCCAGGGAGTGCAGTCGCACCTCTGATGCAATGTGTGGGACTCTGGATCAGCACTACTGCACTGAGGCAGATAAGAAGGGCTGCAGATTAGCACAGAGACACACTATCTGCAGGCCTGGGACATTAATCAAACGCAATGGTGAGATTGCATCATATCTGCCATCTATGGGGGGAGTGGGGAGTGGGGGGGGGGATTGGGTCATCGTATGGTCGTTCATCGTATGGTGTAGTTCCTCTCATTTCTGAGGGGTTAGCAGAGGCCACTTGCTGCACGATCTGCTTCCGTTAATGCAGGTTGGGCTTTGTGCATGTTCATGCTCAGTTTAAATGTGCGTTGTATGTGAAATGTTCTTCTTTTGTTAATAGCCTTTTCTGTTTTGCAAAATTAGCTCACTTAATTGCACAGTCTACTTTTCTGAAAACTTCTTTTGAAGATTGTAAATGTCTTAACATGCCTTCCAATATTTACTTGCACAGGAACAATATTGACCAATACCGAATGCGAAGAATGTCGTGACAAAACATTTTCAAATGAATCTTCTTTGCCATTCTGCAAACCACACACAGAGTAAGTTTCCTGCATTTATTCTCAAATTACATAAGTTGGGTTTGATACTAAATATAACCCTGATGATTATTTGAGATTTTCTTTTAATGTATTTACTTTTCTGACAGTTGCCAATCCTTGGGACTTCAGGAAATTACAGCTGGAACAGACACATCAGACAGTGTATGTGGACCAAGAAATGATCTTGTTGCTGTGGTTGTGCCTGTGGTGCTTGTGCTTGTAGCAGGACTATCAGCTGTCATAGGAATTTTCATTTCAAGTAAGTTTCCCCATCTGTCTGATAAGACTTTAATACATATTTAAAGGGTATTGCATTTTAAATACGTATTTAAATGGTACTTGTATTCTGTGAATAGGAAAGAGAAAGAAGGGAAAACAAAATGGAGGGATAGAACAGCCACAGGATGAAGGTAAGGGAGTGCACATCTTTGTGGGGGAGATCACAATGCTGATATGAATACCATTAGATGGGCTGTGTGTAGCCTGCATCTGTTACAGTCTGTTCTAACAGGTTAGAGCCATTCTGTTCATATACATTACTGTTACAGTCTGTTCTTACAAGTTAGAGCCATTCTGTTCATATACATTACTGTTACAGTCTGTTCTAACAGGTTAGAGCCATTCTGTTCATATACATTACTGTTACAGTCTGTCCTAACAGGTTAGAGCCATTCTGCTCTTATACATTACTGTTACAGTCTGTTGTAACAGGTTAGAGCCATTCTGTTCATATACCTTACTGTTACAGTCTGTTCTAACAGGTTAGAGCCATTCTGTTCATATACATTACTGTTACTGTCTGCATATGTTAGTCTGTTCTGCCAGGTTAGAGCCATTCTGTTAATTTACATTATAATGAGGGCTAGTTTCAGTTAATGTATTATCTCATCAATTAATCACCACTGTAAACCAAAAACTGGAACAAAGCAAAGGCACATCAGTGAATGTGGACCAAGATATGTTCATGTTCTCATAGTTACTGTGGCTATGCTGCTTGTATTAGAAGTATCAGTTGTGATTTTAAGAACCATTCTCATTTGAAGTAATTTACCAATCTATCTGATGAGACGTTATAGTTTAAAGTTGAGTTATCTATATTCTGTGAATAGAAATCCTCATATTTACACAAGAGATATGAGTGGTAAGCATACTAGATTTTAAAGAATTAAAGATGGACATCAGAAAATAAAAGTAATGTAATATTACATTTTAAAGTTATTCTGAAATATGTAAATATTGTATTCAAGTAACTAAATAATTAACCAGTATTTTGCTTTCAGAGAGGAGAATGAAGAACACGGTACGTGTGAAACTTTTCACATTATGTGCCTACATTTTTAAATACATTTGAAGTGCAGAATTGGCTCATTGCTATAATGTTAGTTAATTTAATTCTGGAGTCACTCCTGATGTTGATGAATGAAATGATACTTTTACAGTTAGTACTGTATTTACTGAGAGTCTCAATTTTTCTAGGAAACAGAAATAAAAGACCAGTTAAACCAGCTGCAGCATGAAAGTAAGGGAGCACATGATAGCTTAATGAGGGAAACAACGAAAGCTGATAAAAAACTATTAGATGTCACATTAGATGTCAGTTAATGTATTCCTTCATTAATTAAACACCAGTGTGAAAATCCATCCATCCATTATCCATCTTATCTAACCTGACTATTCCTGGTCAGTGTTGCAGGGCAGGCAGGAGCTCATCCCAGCATGCAGGCGAGAGACAGGAATGCATCCTGGACAGGTTACCAGTCCATTGCAGAGCACCTAAGATTCACGCCTCCACTGATTCCTTTAGGAAAATTAACCTAATATGCATGTCCATTCGCTATGGGAGGAAACCAATATATCCGGAGGAAACCCAAATGGAGGAAACATATAAACATACTCCAGAAAGAAAGATTTGAGCTGGGTTTTGAACCTGTGACCTTGCTGTGCCGTCTGAAATCCATAACATACAATCAACATTTGAGCTCTTAACTCCAGCAAATCAGAATATTATACTGAACTTACTAACTGGAGGAGAAGCAATCAACACAATTGCTAGTCAATGGAATCTTGAAGAAAATTGAAGGCCAATTTCCCCAGCAACTGTGGCATTTTCACATCGTCTCTATGGTGAAATTTGCATTCATTTAACCGATGAAACCTGAAAGCATTACAAGTTCATGTCTTTGTTTCTCAGCATTACATGTTTATGTCTTTGTTTCTCAGCATTACAAGTTGATGTCTTTGTTTCTCGGCATTACAAGTTTATGTCTGTTTCTCAGCAACATTTATGTCTTTGTTTCTCTCCCTCTCTACGTGCACCTGGCGGTCGAGCTGCACGTTCACGCCTGTTTTCCGTTCTGGTTCCTCAGTGGTGGAATGACTTACCTACCACTGTCAGAACAGCAGAATCCCTCCCCCTATTTCGACGCAGACTCAAAACCCACCTTTTCAAACTCTACCTTAGTCCTCCCTCCTGATTTCCCCTGCCCCTCCTTTCTGATATCCCTAGCCTTGTCTAACCCCCCCCCCCCCCCCCCCAAATAAAAAAATTAAAAAAATTAAAAATTGCACTTATGATGACAACTATGTTTAGAACAGCATTTCATGTGTATTTTGCTTGTTCTGGATGTGATGCTTTGACTTATGGTAGAACCTATGCACTTGTAAGTCGCTTTGGATTAAAAGCGTCTGCCAAATGACAAATGTAAATGTAAATGTCAGCATTTCAAGTTTATGTCTTTGTTTCTCACTGCAGCACTGCCTTTTTTCAGTCAAATTTTGAATTACATGAATAATCATTAATAAGAACTGTATCATTCACATGATCAAATATTTATATTTTATATGTAACTTTTATACTGAGAACTGTAAGGGTAATTTTCTTAATTGATTCTTCATTGACAATGTGTGTGTCAACATAAAGACAATCACGTGATTACAACAAATTATAACCTTTTAGTGATAATCCTTATTACTATTAGACCACTTTCTGAATGAAGTGCTTACTAGGAGTCTTTCTCTGTCTCTGTCCCAGCAGACAGACAGCCTTTCACCTTAATGTCTCTGCTTCTCAGCCTAGCACATTCTGGTCTTACAGCAAGGTCAACAAGGGGTATTCAGAAGACAAAATACTGATAAATGTTCATGGCCAGCTTCTTGTCTTTTTGTTTTGGTAAAGCCCCCCCTTCTGGAAAAGTGTGTATAAGAGTCTTACTGTCATTTCTTTGCAAATGAATACGAAAGTTAAACTCAAGTACAGCTATCGTTGTTTTACTGGGATCTCTTTCATCAGATGATGCTCACCTGTGAAATGTTAAAAATGGCATTTTTCCCTTACCGAACTAAGTGTAATTAATATGATTTTTTATTTTATTTGATACATGCATATTTCTGTCTGCAAATGGTATCACGTATTTTGTGAAGCGAAACTTCTTTTTGTGCAGGTAGCAGTTGAAATTGTACTTCCCTCTAGGGTCTTTCAGTACAGTTATCCCTGGTTATGGATATGCACTTTGCTCTTGTTGTATGTCGCTCTGGATAAGAGCGTCTGCCAACTGCCTTTAATGTAATGTAATGTAATGGAATGTTATTGTCACCTTGCAATACCAGCCTGATTGCTTGATATGCAAAATTACAAAACTACCTAATACTACTATGTATCAACAGAAAGAATATAAAACTAGATGTGAACTGAAATATACTAATGTACTTCCTTCCCACCTCAAATCATTGGTCAGAGATAGAATTGTATGTGGAATTCCTGATAATGGGCTCAGAGAAAGACTGTTACGTGAACATGAGTTAACACTGGAGAGAGCAGTTCACATCTGCAGAGCAGCAGAGACCACTTGTGCGCAAGCAAAGCAGCTGAGCAGGGACCAATCGGGAGCAGCGCCCAAAACAGTTTTTGAAGCAAACGGAGAAAAGTCCCCAAAGTCAGGATTTTAAATGTGGCGGGTGAGGAGGCACGCATATGCCTAGATTGTGCCCTGCTCATGGAAAAGTGCTTTCAGAGGATGGTGTCAAGCCAGAGCCAAGGAAGACGTCAGCCATAGTGAACATGGAACGTCCACAAAAAAAAAAAGAACGATTTATGGATATGGTCACATATTTGCCTAAGTTCATTCCTCAGTTGTGTACCCAGTCTGCACCACTCTTCTAGAGATGCCTTCTAGAGAAAAAGAACGAGTGGGTGTGGTCTCATGAGCAGGAAACATGATAAAAAAACTGAAGGAGATCATAACCGAGGAGCCAGTACTCAAGTTCTATGACCCAGAAAAAAACACTAGGATTTTGGCTGACATTTCCCAGTATGGCCTAGGTGCAGTACTTTTGCAGAGGAGTGATAACCGCTGGCAGCCTGTAGCCTATGCGTCTTGTGCATTGACAAGTGCTGAAGTCAATTTCACACAAATTGAAAAGGAACTTTTAGCCAGCACATACGGCTGTGAACGTTTCCACCAGTACATATATGGACAGGCTTTTGAGCTGGAGACTGACCACAGGCCCTTCGTGTCCATAATGTCCAGGCCCCTCAATAACTGTCCTATGACAACTCAGCATCTGTTAATCAGCTTGCAGAAATATGATGTGAGGATTATATTACATTACATTATTGGCATTATTGAGGTGGAATTGATATTTCCGTTTTGTATACACTGGTTTTAGAAGGTTACAAGCAAGCGTTTCAGGTGATATGTGTGTTTTGATAAAAGGCGTAGTCATTTGAAAGGAAAAGGAAAGGAAGATGTTATGATTTTAATGCGTGTTAAGGCGGAAGTGTGGGTATGATAGGACCCTGTTGGCTGGACATATTGGTGTCGTGAAGGCTTTAATAAAGATCCAGTTTAGCCCAAGCCGTTTGTTTTACGGTTCAAAGAACAAACATTACAGATGTACAAATTAGACTTCCTGTACAGAACTTCCGGTCTTAACTTCCTGTAAAGCTTCACTGAGCTTTCGTTAACGTATTTCAGGACAGCCATTGCTTTAGCAAGTAACTTAGACAATCAGCCGAAGTTTAAAGTAATAAAACATTGAGCCCATCTAAGAGAAGATACTTTACAGCTTGCACCGCAATACTTGCTTTCCACACTTTCTGGAGTCCGAAAGATTGGGTCTCGGCGTGCTGCAGAATCAAATAAGGCTTACAATCCGTATGTCCATTTCCTATATACATTTATTTATTTTAACACGGATGAGATCAACCTTCCTTTTTGACTCTCGAAACGTTTCTAATGGAATGATCTACAATATAGGCGTAATTCAGGTGAATGTGGTTTACTTTAGGATTACATGACTGTCTTGTACTTAGGAAGGTGCATTTTGTTATTCGTTCGGCTATGAAATCGTTTGTTTTCATTACATTAACGTAATTTGGCGGACGCTCTTATCCAGAGCGTCGTACAACAAAGTGCAAAGCGCATACCCATAACCAGGGATAAGTGCGCTGAAAGAGGGAAGTACACTTTCAACTGTTTACTGTACAACAAAGATAAGGACTCGGGCCCATTTAATTTTTTTGTTGTTGCTGTAAACTGAACGCAATTGAGTTTGTGGTGAATGAATGCAATTTCTCAACGTACAAATGGCAAGTTATTTTTGCAAACAAAACCAGAGATGTTTTCCAAATTGGCACGTCTCGCCTGTGGTGACTTATTCATGTTCTGTCCAGAATGTTATTCACCATAGATAATGAACTCTGGTCCCTGAATCCAAATTCAGCCCTGAATTTACTGATTGGCCATACGGTTTTCATACTTCTTATCTGACTCCCAGGTAAAGGGAGGGTGTAAAACTAGCAGTTCTTAGGAGAGAGCGAAAACCGAGCTTTTAATCAAGAATGGACTGACTCTTACATGCTCATTCTTCCCACGGACAGTTTAAAACCAGTGTCTCATATGTTCCGATTATTAAAAGCGGTAATGCGAAGCGCCACTACGAGACAAGGCACAAATCTTTGGAACAAACATACCCACTCAAATCCGAATTGAAGCCACAGAAAATAAACGGTCTAAGAGCCCAATATGATCGATCCACCAGAATCCTAACACATTCATTCACTGACCAACAACGTGCTAACGAATATTCACTTAAAGTTGCTTGGATTTTGGGTCAACGTAAAAAAAAAAAAAAACATTTACTGATGTGTTGAGATTGTTTATTATAAAATCGGTTTAAACTGTTAAGATGTGAAATCGAGTTAACAAAAAGGGAAACGCTACTACACTTTTTTTCTAAAATTAAGCACTTTATTTTCAGATGCACATTTTTCAAAAGCTCGGTTATGTACTTTATTTTTAAATGCAGTCCTTATTTTACTAGAAATGAAAACGGACAATAAATATTGTTGAAATATTATTCAATTGTACTTGATTTGACAATCAGTTGTTGACTACATACAGACTACATACGAAACCGGGGCGCCAATTAAAGTTATGTAGCAGTACAACTGCAAAAAGTAATCAGTCTCATAAAATTACTGTTATCAGAAATATCTAACCACAAATTTAGTATTTTAATTAATAATTAAAATAACCATTATCAATGATTAAACATAACGATAACCTGAAGGTTGGAAGTTCTTTGAAAGACTGCTTTAACTTGGCTCTCATGTCTATGTGATTCCAAAACAGACACCGGGGTTTAATATAGAACACAGATTCACAATATCAGTCAAGACTAAACTAAACACTGGATATGCCTGAATGTTTGTTGTCTTACGGAGTCCATACGCATTGCTGGATCCAAAAGACGTGCTGTCCTTGTAGAAGCGATGATGTACTGGAGAGATGCGCAGAGCTGGGATGTTCCCGTCTTAGCCGCGCGTTGTCGTCTGGTCCGCTCGGTTGCTGGAAGTATGTTCACTGGTCCTTTTTCCGGGTGTAAAAGTTCGTTGCCGTTGCCGTTGGTGAGCTTTGCAGGGGTAACCTGATGTAGCGTTCCGCGTGTGAAGCGGGAAGAAGATGAGAAGAAGAAAGATAACGAGAACATGTCTTGCTCTTATATGGGAACGTTTATTGCTCCCGCCATTACGCGATTGGCTGAACCGAGCTAGACGTCATGCGGGGTGGACGTCGCGGAATTGTCCTGTGGGATTGTGGGAATTGTTGGATCCTACATAGGCTACTTGAAGTCACCCGAGTTATATTTTCTCTCTGCCTCATCAGGATCATCTGATGCTCAAACAGACAGCCTGTGAGATTAATGTTTTTTCCTTCCCTAGATTACACATTCTGGTCTCTTGGCAATTGTTGGAGTTTATCAGGAGACTAAATAATCCTAGGCATCATGTCTTCCTTGTTTTTATCAGAAGTCTCATCACTTGTGTCACTGCAATGTGTTAATCTCTGGTTAGAACTGAAGGGTTACTGGAATTTTCTGAACTAATTTCTTTAAATGTCATGAGATTCTCATTTATCAACTGAATCCACAAAAGCAGTTCCCTTTCTGTAAATTACTTTTTTAGACATGCAGTAGTAATATCTCCTGTAATAGAATACAGAAACTCAGTCAGGACAACTCACATATTCAGATGTAATATTTTCATGAAAATGCAAGTAAACATTTTTTAGTGGATGGATGGAATGAGAATGCTGTGACGTGTTATTTTTCCTAGGCTGAATCATGGAAATCAGGACTTCTACAAAGGGGTGAAATCTGACCATACTTTTGTGAATTATGATACATGGACATCTATCAAGCACACAGTAAAGTATTATGTGCTAAATTAACTGTGGTTGAATGCATTTTACTTTGTACATGTGACGGTCTTGGACTGATGAACTCTGTTGAAGAGGGTGGCCTGTACCATTGTGGTTAAGATGAATGACTAGGACACGCAAGTTTGGTGGTTCTAATCCCAGTGTAGCCACAATAAGATCCGCTCAGCCATTGGGAACCTTGAGCAAGGCCCTTAACCCTGCTTTGCTCCAGGGGAGGATTGTCTCTTGCTTAGTCTAATCAACTGTATGTTGCTCTGGATAAGAGCATCTGCTAAATGCCAATAATGTAATGTTGAAGGTAAATTAATCCTGGTTATTTTATTGTGCACAGGAATATGCTTTAAATGAAAGGAAAATCAGATATGTGGCATTTATGGATATGGATGGTAAGAAACAAATATTTAGCCTCATTATCTCATGAAGTACAGTTCTCTGGTGTTATGAATCACATCTTGTTGTGTGCCTCCGTTAGCACATGTACAGTGGTCTCCAGAATTATTGGCAATGGCCCCCAATTGGCAATGTATTGTTTTGTGCATTGCCAGTCAAGGGTGCCAATAATTCTGGAGCCCACTGTATATTCTGACTTCTGTCTTGTGCTCCTTATTTCAGTTTTGTTTAAATGTCAAATAGCAATACACTTCCTTATTGCAATCAGAAGGTAACATTTGTCAATTCACAGATGCTATATTCTCCTGAGACCTGGAAATGTATTTCTGTCCCCTGTAGGCAGAGCCAGATAAAGACCCCTGTCGGATATCTAGTAAGTAAGTAAGGTGCTTAGTTTCCATTAATCCTGCATGCATAACCATCACCCTGATGTAGATCCAGGCTAGTTACAGGGGACATGAGTCTCTGGTATTAATGTCAAGAACCATATATTCAACTATGCTGAAACCTACACAATAAGAGACATTGAATTAAAAAAACAAAACAAAAAAAAAAACATTAGAATGAGAATTTTCACTGCAATGTTTTTTTGTTGTTTTTTTTGCACCAGGTCTCAGGATGATATACCAATCTTTCTGTGCACTCAGTGAGCACTTTATTAGGTCGACCTGTACACCAGCTTGTTAATACAAATATTAAATCAGCCTATCATGTGGCAGCAACTAAATGCATAAAAGCATGAAGACATGGTCAAGAGTTTCAGCTGTTTTTCAGACCAAATGGAATGGAGAAGAAATGTGATCTCAGTGACTTTGACTGTGGAATGATTGTTGGTGCCAGAAAGGGTGATTTGAGTATCTCAGAAACTGCTGATCTCCTGGGCTTTTCACGCACAACAGTCTCTAGAGTCTGCAGAGAATGATACAAAAAACATCCAGTGAGCAGCAGTTCTGCTGGAAGGCCTTGTTCATGAGAGAGGTCAGAGGAGAATGGCCAGACTGGCGGGAAGGTGACAGAAACCCAAATAACCACACATTACAACAGTGGTATGCAGAAGAGCATCTTTGAACACACAAAGCGACAAATCTCTTAAGTGGATAGGCTACATCAGCAGAAGACCTCATAAGTCTAATGAATATCTAATAAAGTGCAAACTGAGTGTATATTTAAAAATATTTTCACTGCACCATGTTTTGTCATCCATGACTGCTGTATTATGTAAAACAAATTTAAATACTTTTTTTTTTTCCTGCCAGCTGAGGAGGATTTACACCCATCTTTCTAAATGTGCAATCATACCCTCAGATACATTCAGATGGTAGATGTTCAACTGAAAGCAAAAATAACGAAATTGTTTTTGAGTTTTATTTGTAATATTTAATGTGCTGCAGGTATATCTGTTGCTCCTGTTCTGTGACCTCTCCTATTGCTGTGGAAATGCAGAATATTTCATTAATGGAGAGTGCTGTCCGATGTGCTCACCTGGTAAGTCGCTATCTTTTATCAAAATAAAGCTTCTACTGCAGCAGATGTTGACTGACAGAGATTAAGAAGTGAAAGCGCTCTTTATTTTGTTGTCATTGAAATGTCATTTCAAATGTGTACATTTTAGCTATGTTTTGTGATTAATCTTTCACATAGGGGAGCATGTTTATAAGCACTGCACAAAATACACAAGCACCTCCTGTAAACCGTGCACTGCCGGATCATTCATGTCGGTGCCCAACGGTCTTCTTCATTGTTTCACTTGTACAGTCTGTGACCCAGGTGAGAAACGATTCATGTTCAACCAATGTGTTTATTCAGGACATGGCCATTTGCAACTTGCTTGACTGTCTTTTTTTGGTAGTGTGATAATACGGGTCTTTATTCTCCGTTCAGGTCTTGGTTTAAAGACAAACCGGGAGTGCAGTCCCACCTCTGATGCAGTGTGTGGGCCTCTGGATCAGCACTACTGCACTGAGGCAGATCATAAGAAGGGCTGCAGATTCGCACAGATACACACTATCTGCAGGCCTGGGACATTCATCAGACGCAATGGTGAGTTTGCATCATATCCGCCATCTATGGGGTGGGGGTATTGGGTCATCTGCCCCCCCAATCCTGATTCAAAACCAAAATAATCATGATGGTGAAACTGCAACCAACATTAACTCCCTGAAATAGTCATGAAAATGTTCAACCAACATATTACATTACATTACAGCGATTTGGCAGACGCTCTTATCCAGACGTACAATAAAGTGCAGATCAGAACCAAGTTTGTAGACAAGTGTGGTAAAGACCCAAGAGGAAAGTACAGTTCCAAGTCCTAGAGTGATCACTTAGATGAAACTTGAGCCCTTGAAGAGCACATCAACTTTCCAACTAGCATACCATGGTTGGCTGCTAGAATACCCTGAATACCCCAAATACTAAAATAATTATACATGAGTGCAATTATAACCTATACATACACATGGCAGATTGCTGCTTATTTAATTTATTGCTATGAAGTAATTATAAGAGTAAATAAATAAATTATTTTTTGTGTTTCCCATGATTCCTTCCATATGCCTTTCATCAAATTAGTTCAGCTGCATGCATGGCTTTAGCCTGAATAGTTTAGGCACGTGTCAGCCTGCCAGACAGCTAGCTCATCGGCCTCAGTATAGACAAATATATATATTTCTTTTATTTTGAAATTTTTTTTTCCAACAGATTTAAATGGTTAAAACAGATTTTCCTGCATCCTGTGCAGTGCAGATTTACATTGGTGCATTTTTTACCCCATCTTCTGTCGGGGTATGGTGTAGCTCCTCTCATTTCTGAGCGGTTAGCAGAGGCCAACTAGCTGCACGATCTGCTTCTGTTAATGCAGGTTGGGCTTTGTGCATGTTAATGCTCAGTTTAAATGTGCGTTGTGTGGGAAATGTTCTTCTTTTGTTTATAGCCTTCTGCTTTGCAAAATTAGCTCAGTCTACTTTTCTGAAAACTTATTTGGAAGATTTTACAAGTCTTAACATGCCTTCCAATATTTACTTGCACAGGAACAACATTGACCAATACTGAATGCGAAGAATGTCATAACAAAACGTTTTCAAATAAATCTTTTTCGCCATTCTGCAAACCACACACTGAGTAAGTTTCCTGCATTTATTCCCATATTACATAAATTGGGTTTGATACTAAATATAACCCCGATGATTATTTGAGATTTTCTTTTCATGCATTTACTTTTCTGACAGTTGCCAATCCTTGGGACTTCAGGAAATTACAGCTGGAACAAACACATCAGACAGTGTATGTGGAACAAGAAATAATCTTGTTGCTGTGCTTGTGCCTCTGGTGCTTGGAGCAGGATTATCAGCTGCTTCAATAGCAATCATTTTAATTTTAAGTAAGTTTCCCCCATCTATCTGATAAGAAAATATATGAATACCAGAAATATTTAAAGAGTATTGTGATTTAAATGGCAGTTTGAAGTTGGCTGTGTTACTTGTATTCTATGAACAGGAAAGAAGAGAAAACAAAGTTACAGTCTGCATGTGGTACAGTCTGTTTTAACAGGTTAGAGCCATTCTGTTCATATACATTACTGTTATAGTCTGTTCTGCCAGGTTAGAGCCATTCTGTTCATTTACATTATAATGAGGGGTAGTTTCAGTTAATGTATTATCTCCTCAATTATTCACCACTGTAAAGACAAACCAAAAACTGGAACAAAGCAAAAGCACATCAGTGAATGTGGACCAAGATATGTTCATGTTCTCATAGTTACTGTGGCTGTGCTGCTTGTATTAGAAGTATCAGTTGTGATTTTTAGAACCATTCTCATTTTAAGTACCAGTATCTACCAATCTATCTGATGAAACCAGAGTACCCGGAGGAAACCCACGCAAACACGGGGAGAACAGGCAAACTCCGCACAGAGAGGCCCCGGCCGACGGGGATTCAAACCCAGGACCTCCTTGCTGTGAGGTGGCAGTGCTAGCCACTGCACCATCCATGCCACCGCTCTTAACTCCAGCAAAGCAGAGTATTATACTGAACTTACTAGCTGGAGGAGAAGCAATCGACACAATTGCTAGTCAATGGAATCCAGAAAGGCCAATTTCCCCGGCAACTGTGGCATTAGAATATTTTCACATCGTCTCTATGGTGATTTGTTTCAATCATCATATTAGACATGCATGAACTGAAAGAGACAAGCTTGGAGCAGTATATAAATAAATATACAATAAAATCACAAACTTCTTCACATCCTACAAACTTGGTGTTGAGCTCCAAAACAGGAAGCTGACAATGCTCAGAACAGTGATGAAAAATCAGCCAGAACTCCCAAAAGAGCTTCTGAATACACAGGTCAGAGCTGTGAATTCCTCCAAATCTGCATTCATTTAACCGATGAAACCTGAAAGCATTACAGGTTCATGTGTTTGTTTCTCAGCATTACAAGTCCATGTCTTTGTTTCTCAGTGAAAATTGCAGCACTGCCTTTTATCATCAAATATTTATATTTTCTATCTAAATATGTATAGTGTATATGTAACTTTTATACTGAGTTCTAAATGTAATTAATATAATTTTTTATTTGATACATGCATATTTCTGTCTGCAGATAGTGTAACCTGTTAAAACGCAACCACTTCCAAAAATAATAAAATGAAAAGTCTCTAAATTTCAGAAAATGTACTATAAATGGCAGTAATTGTTACGGGTCTAGTTAGATCGATGCCAATCGACTAGCATGTGACAATGTCAGTTGGACTCTGGAGCCACATGCAATGTAATGGGCTTTCAAGACAAGAAAAGGTTAGCTCTTAATGCACCTCTCCGCCCGAGTGATACAAGACTGAAGCTGTACTCTGGGGAAACACTGAGCTCCATGGGCATCTTGGAAACTGAATGTACAGTGAGAGGCCAAACGCACAAGCTCTCATTCGAAATAGTGAAGACAAGCCAACATCCTCTTCTGTCAGGCTCCACCTGTGAACGCTTGGGCCTCATGCAGTTCACAATTCCAGAGGGTGTGCTCAAAGTGGAACATGCACAGCCTGGAGCCCTAACCAAGGAACAGCTGATCAACAAATACAGTGACGTATTCAACTCTCCTGTGGAATCTGTACCTGGGGAGGTCCACTTTGACCTGGATCCCAATGTTCCTGCAGTTCAGAGTGCTCCTCGCAACGTCCCCATCGCGATGAAAGCAGCAGTGAAAGCCCAGCTGGACAAGTATGAGGCTGATGGCCACATAGCGCCAGTCACGGACCCTACAGATTGGATCAGCAACATTGAAAAAGCCAGAAAAACTAAGAAATGCATTGATCCCAAGTTCTTGAACAAGGCCCTGAAGCGCTCTCATTACATCATGCCTACCTTGGAGGACGTCTTGTACAAACTGCCAAGGGCCAGAGTCTTCACCTTAGTGGATGCCCGGGATGCATTTCTGCAGTGCAAACTGGACTATGAGAGCAGTCTCATGACCACGTTCTGGACCCCCTGGGGGGAGGAAGCGGTGGCTCAAGCTACCATTCGGAGTGTCCGTGGCACCCGAGGTGTATCAGCGTAAGCAGCACGAGCTCCTGGCCGGTCTGAAGGGCATCGAGCCCATCGCAGATGACATCCTGGTCGTGGGCTGTGGAGATACAGACAAGGAGGCTGAGAGCGACCATGATGCCAAGCTTGTGGCGTTGATGGAACGCTGCCCGAGGTCAAGTTGCGGCTGGGCCTGAAGAAGCTGCAGTTCAAGCTGGCTGAGGTGCAGTTTCACGGCCACATCCTCTCATCTGCCAGACTGAAGCCTGACCCGGAGAAGGTGAGAGCCATCATCGACATGCCCATCCTGACGGAAGCCAAAGGTGTACAGCGCCTCATTGGCTTTGCCAACTACTTGGCCAAGTTCATGCCGCATCTATCGAGTGTCTGCGAGCCGCTGCGACGTTTGCTGAACAAAGAAACACCCTGGCACTGGCTGCCTAAACACAAGGCAGCGGTTTATGAGCTCAAGTCACTGGCCACAACCATGCCCGTCCTGCGCTACTATGATGTGACCGAGCCAATCGCAATCCAAAGCGATGGCAGTCAGAGCGGTCTTGGATGCTGCCTCATGTAGGAAGGCCAGCCCATCGCATTTGCTTCGAGAGCTCTTACCCCCACGGAAAAAACTATGCACAGATTGAGCAAGAGTGTCTCAGCATCGTCTTCGCCTGCCACAGGTTTCACTACTACCTATACGGCCGCGACCCAATCACAGCAGAGACAGACCATAAGCCTCTGATCTCTATCTTCAGCAAGCCTCTCCTTAATGCACCCAAGAAGCTTCAGAGCATGCTCATGACCCTGCAGAGCTACGACCTGAGGGTAATCTACAAACCAGGGCCTGAGATGTTCATCAGCGACACGCTCAGCAGAGCTACAGCAGGATGCGCTGGCAGAGGAACAGTATACCAGCGGCACGCTATCTGCTCCCTGCAGCAAGAGCAAGAGGATGTACAGCATGTGAACCAGGCGGACTACTTGAATGTGAGTAGCCAGCGTCTGGAACAGATCAGGCGGCACACTGACCGAGATGAGTGCCTGCAGGCACTGAGGAACACAGTTCTTGTGCCAGATGTGCAGGAAGAAGCACCTCTTATTGCTAGAGAATACTGGCCCTTCAGGGATTACATTTTGACATTACATTATTGGCATTTGGCAGACGCTCTTATCCAGAGCGACGTACAATTGAATAGACTAAGCAGGAGACAATCCTCCCCTGGAGCAATGCAGGGTTAAGGGCCTTGCACAAGGGCCCAACGGCTGTGCGGATCTTATTGTGGCTACACCGGGATTAGAACCACCGACCTTGTATGTCCCAGTCATTTACCTTAACCACTACGCTACAGGCCGCCCTGAGATCAGTGTGCAGAATGGCATTCTATTCCGGGGGCAAAAGGTCATCATCCCAAAATCGCTGCGCCCAGAGATGCTGACACGCATACATTCAAGTCACATAGGAGGAGAAGCATGCTACCGACACGCTCAGGAGACTTTGTACTGGCCCAACATGCAGACGGAGATTAAGGACTCACAATCAGCAAAAGGAGACCATGCTCTCGCATGACCTGCCTACCAGGCCGTGGCAAATCCTGAGCATGGACATGTTCACCCACAGGCAGAAGGACTACCTCCTCATAGTCGACCACTATTCCGATTTTTGGGAGATTGAGCTTCTGCCCGACATGTCCGCAGAGACAATCATCAAGCGATGTAAAGCACAATTCGCATGACATGGCCAGCCAGAAAGGGTCATTACGGACAATGGCCCTCAGTTTACCTCTCAGTTCAAGCACTTCACCTCTGAATGGGAGTTTGAGCTTGTGACTTCCTCTCCGAGACACCCGAAGGTGAATGGCAAGGCGGAGTCGGCCGTGAAGATTGCGAAGAATCTGCTGCGCAAAGCTGCGCATGATGGTGATGACCCCTGGAAAGCCATACTGCACTGGAGAAATAATCCCACTGAAAACATGGGCAGCAGCCCGGCACAACGCCTCATGTCCCGCCAACTGAAGACTTCTATTCCGGCGACGAACAAACTCCTCGAACCAGTCGCCGTGGTAGGGGTCACTGAAAAGCTGCGCCACAGGAAGCAACTGGCTAAATACTTCTATGACAGGTCTGCCCGGGACTTGCCGGAGCTGGAGGTCGGGGAAACTGTCCGGAGGAAGCCCCTGCCGGGTGATAACACTGGCCGTTGGAGAGTCGGGACCTGCCTTCGCAGGGTTGCACCGAGATCTTATCTGGTGGATGTTGATGGCTCCCTGTACCGACGTAACAGGGTTGACCTCAGAGTGGCCGAGCCAACTGCGAGAGCCACACATGAAATGAATGGGCCTGAGGCAGCACATGCTCCAGGGGCGGCCTCTGCTCCAGAGACTGCCGCAGAGGCTCCCCCAACTGTGAAGGAGCCAAGCCCCGTCAGGTCCATACCCAAGGCCCCTTCTAGTCCAGTTGGTGCGCCGCCTTCAGATGGGCACACTTACACTAGGGTTGGACGGCTGTCTAAACCACCTCTGAGACTCACTATGTAATGAGTATGATGTATGGCTGTTGCCGTGAAAAAAAAAAAAAGAGAAGGAAAATACATGTTACCATAATGTTGTTACATTGTTATGCTGTTACATGATAGGAAAATGTGTAAGTTAGCATACTGCTATTGCATGGTTACATTGTTGTATGATAGGAAAGTAATTTACTGTTGCACTATCTTCTAATGTGTTGGGTTTACTTGGAAAAGGAGGATGTTACGGGTCTAGTTAGATCGATGCCATCGGCAATCGACTAGTTTGTTGTTTTCTATATGACCCACGCTCAGGAACCTGTGACCCGCACTTCCTGTAGTACATGGCTGAACTGCAAACGTGCGTCTGTCATCATTCATGTATCTAATCAATATTTGTTGTGACCACCTTTCACATTTAAAGCTGCATCAATTCTCTTTAGTAAACTGTCTACACTGGAGCACTTGCTCATCTGTTCATCTGTTCATCTGCACCAGTGTCTCACTTGCATCTAGTTTTCCACATAATCCCAGATAGCCGCAATAAAGTTTTTAATATTGTTACTTATCTATGTAAGTATATCTGTATCATTATTATTATGATGTTTTATCTAAACTTTGCTTTATTTGACTGACATGCAGAAAACAAAAAGAATAAACAAGACTATAAACAATAAAAATACCAAATTTATATATAAAAATCTAGGGTGCCTAAGACATCTACACAGTACTGTGCACATACACTCACTGAGCATTTTATTTCTTTATTTTCTTTTCGAATTATTGGTCGTCTGCTGCTATAGCCAATCCACTTAAAGAGGATTTACGCGTGGTATATTCAGCGATGCTCTTCTGCATAACACTCGTAATGTGTGGTATATTTTTTAAATACCGATTTAGGCCACATCACATTACTTCTTCAGCAGCAGAACACACGTCCTAATTGTATATCAGAGCACAACTATTTTATTTAAGAAAAATAACATATTTGTTTCAGTTGTGCTGGTGACTGACAAAATGTAGAAATCCATCTTATTACACAACTGTATTGTGTTTGATTTGCACTTTGTTGTACGTCGCTCTGGATAAGAGCGTCTGCTAAATGCCATGTAATGTAATGTAATATTTCCCACAGGCACTTTCAGGACACCTAGCGTACGTTGTAACTGGAGAGGGTAAGCGAAGCCAAGGGAGTAACAGGAAATGGCCTCTACTACTCCATGTACTGCTCTACATGCTTGGAAAAAGCTTGCTTCCGATTGATTAAATCTAGAAAGCCAAAGCAATTTAATAACCAAGGAAAACCTTTTTTGTTTTCATGAGTTTCATAACGTGTAGCAGCTTGTGAAACAATTATACGTGATACATTTTTTTTTTAAATGTACATGTTTGGGTGACGTGATTTTCTCAAATAGGGTTGCCACCCGTCCTGGATTCTCCGGGACTGTCCCGGATTTTTGTTTTCTGTCCTGGAAAAAATTATGAAACGAAATGTCCCGGTCATTAAAAATATATATATTTTCGAGTGTTGCATACATTAGTATTGCTTAATAAAATGTAGACAGCGTATCCAGTGCTCGTTCCTAAATGTAACAAATGGTGCAGAGACGTTATTATCCTTCACAAATTACACTTTATTTTTGTAATGAAAGAGAAATTGGCACAAAGCACAAGGTAGTTCCGCACCACATTCCTTCAGGCTCACGCACCCTCGACAGTCCGGCTAACTCAGTTGCCAGCTTCGTATGTGTCCAGGATTTTTACAGGACTGAGGTGGCAACCCTATTCTCAAGTCACTGTACTCTATGGTTGATACGTAGGCAATGGAAATAAGGTCCAGCGATGGGTGGCTGAAGAACGCTTGTGCCTGTTTGTATTTATAAATATCTGGTTGTAATCCTAACCAACTGTGTGGGCATTGTGTTTTTCCTCACAAGCACAATGTTAAGTCGACCTCGTCAACCCAGTCAGAAACGTGTTATTTCCGAGCGACGTCACAGGGCGTTTTAGCCTTATGGTTTTAGCTCCGCGAAGTTAGCAACAATTACTTCCTCTACAGAACTTCCGGTATAAATTTCATGTGATTTTCCGTCAAAATAAAAGCTGCGGAGTAACGTTAGGTAACATAGCTACCGCGTTTTCTGGGCGTTCTCAAATAATTACCATTGTTTAAATGCATTTCTGATACAACTTATAAAAGTCAGCAAGCAACTAGCTTGCTTTTTTACTGGTTACTATGATGTAGACTGTCGGTTCAGTAATAGCTCATTTGCATACCTGCTTACTGTTTGAAAAAAATGTTACCAAATGCATGGGGCATACAGTGGATAGAAAATGAATATTCAATATTTTTATGTCTTGTTGTGTCACGGAATGTAAATTTAATGGATTAAAATGGGACTTGTTTTTCCCTGACCCAAAGAACACAACATACCATATGAATGCAGTGAAATTATTTTAATTTGAAAAAAATAATGCATTTAATGGACAAAACTGAAATTTCCGAATTTTTTTAATATACACCCCCCGGAGTCAATACTTGGTGGAAGCGCCTTTGGCAGCAATTACAGTTACCAGTTTTCAGTAGCTCTGCACAAGGTTGGCGCACCTGGACTTGGAGATCTTCCCCCACTCCTCTTTGCAGAACTGTTCAAGCTGGGAGAGGTTTGTTGGTTTGCGCTGATGGACAGCAACCTTCAAGTCATTCCACAAGTTTTCAATTGGATTTAGGTCAGGGCTTTGGCTTGGCCATTCCAGCACATCCACCTTGTTCTTTACAAGCCACTCAGTGGTAGCTTTGGCCTTGTGCTTTGGGTCATTGTCGTGCTGGAATATGAATTTTGGACCCATTCTCAGTCTCCTTGCAGACTTCTTCAGGTTCTTCTCCAGAATATCCCTGTATTTGGCCCCATCCATCCTCCCTTCAATGTTGACAAGTTCCCCAGTCCCTTTAGATGAGAAAAAAAACATAGCGTTTGGCATTCATGCCAAAAAGTTCTATTTTGGTTTCATCAGACCACAAAACATTCTGCCAGTTTGTTGCAGGTTCCCCAAGGTGTTCAAATTTCAAGCGGGCCTCCTGGTGGACCTTTTTGAGAAATTGCTTTTTTCTTGCCACCCTTCCATACAGGCCAGATGTGTGCAATATCTTTGATATAGTTGCATGATGCACAAGTTTCCATCTGTTGGCCATAAAATCCTGGAGCTCTTTCAATGTTGCCATTGGATTCTTGGTAGCCTCTCTGACCAGTTGTCTTCTCTCCCGGTCATCCAGTTTAGACGGACGCCCTGATTTTGGCAGACTGCGAGTGGTGCCATGCACTTTCCATTTCTTAATTATGGTCTTAACAGTGCTCCAAGGTATCTTCAAAGCCTTCTTATATCCTTCACCTGATGTGTACCTTTCCACAACTTTGTCACAGACTTCGTTTGCGAGATCTTTGGAACCCATGCTTCTGCCTTTCAGTGAGACTGCTCTTGCATACTAAGGGACCATGGTAAAACAGCTGTTTAATTGCTGTGATTTCACACAGGTGTGGGGCAATTAGCTATTGTTTGGTCTTGAAGGCAATTTGCTGAATACCTATTTCCTGAGAGAGTTTATGGGATGATTCAGTAAAGGGGGTGGATACTTATCAAACCAATTTATTGCAATTGTTCATTTTTAATTAATGTTAAAACATTTTCTTTATTGGTTTATCACTTTGAAAAGGTTAAGTACTGTATGTAGATTTGTAGAAAAAACGCATATATTAATTGCACTTTAATTACAGGCTATATGTCAAGTAAATCTGAAAAAATGTCCAGGGGGTGTATTCATTTTCTATCTACTGTACATTAAATCTATGTATGATGTCTATAATATTATACATATGTTATCTAAAATCATGTTCCCAGCTATTGTTGCTGTATTTCCCTGGTTATGGGTATGCACTTTGCACTTTGTTGTACGTCGCTCTGGATAAGAGCGTCTGCCAAATGGCATTAATGTAATGCAGTGTAATACACTCCCCCTGTAGCAGCCTGTGGTGAGGCCCCCTGTAGCAGCCTTTGGTGAGGCCCCCTGTAGCAGCCTGTAGTGAGGCCCCCTGTAGCAGCCTGTAGTGAGGCCCCCTGTAGCAGCCTGTAGTGAGGCCGCCTGTAGCAGCCTGTAGTGAGGCCCCCTGTAGCAGCCTGTAGTGAGGCTACCTGTAGCAGCCTGGAGTGAGGCTACCTGTAGCAGCCTGTAGTGAGGCCCCCTGTAGCAGCCTGTAGTGAGGCCCCCTGTAACAGCCTGTAGTGAGGCCCCCTGTAGCACCCTGTAGTGAGGCCGCCTGTAGCAGCCTGTAGTGAGGCCGCCTGTAGTGAGGCCCCCTGTAGCAGCCTGTAGTGAGGCCGCCTGTAGCAGCCTGTAGTGAGGCCACCTGTAGCAGCCTGTAGTGAGGCCGCCTGTAGCAGCCTGTAGTGAGGCCCCCTGTAGCAGCCTGTAGTGAGGCTACCTGTAGCAGCCTGTAGTGAGGCTACCTGTAGCAGCCTGTAGTGAGGCCCCCTGTAGCAGCCTGTAGTGAGGCCCCCTGTAGCAGCCTGTAGTGAGGCCCCCTGTAGCAGCCTGTAGTGAGGCCCCCTGTAGCAGCCTGTAGTGAGGCCCCCTGTAGCAGCCTGTAGTGATGCCCCCTGTAGCAGCCTGTAGTGAGGCCCCCTGTAGTGATGCCCCCTGTAGCAGCCTGTAGTGAGGCCCCCTGTAGCAGCTTGTAGTGAGGCCCCCTGTAGCAGCCTGTAGTGAGGCCCCCTGTAGCAGCTTGTAGTGAGGCCCCCTGTAGCAGCCTGTAGTGAGGCCCCCTGTAGCAGCCTGTAGTGAGGCCCCCTGTAGCAGCCTGTAGTGAGGCCCCCTGTAGCAGCCTGTAGTGAGGCCGCCTGTAGCAGCCTGTAGTGAGGCCACCTGTAGCAGCCTGTAGTGAGGCCGCCTGTAGCAGCCTGTAGTGAGGCCCCCTGTAGCAGCCTGTAGTGAGGCCCTCTGTAGCAGCCTGTAGTGAGGCCCCCTGTAGTGATGCCCCCTGTAGCAGCCTGTAGTGAGGCCGCCTGTAGCAGCTTGTAGTGAGGCCGCCTGTAGCAGCCTGTAGCGTAGTGGTTAAGGTACATTACTGGAACGCGGCGGCTAGTCGCGTGTAGAGCCCTACAATGGTCACCACGGCTTGAATCCACCCTTTAGCGAACAATGACATGAATAATAGAAACAATTTCCTTGTAGAATTGTCCCATAATCATGTTTGTTGTGTCTTTAGATTTGATCTCCAGCTCCATTTCACTATGGATAGGAAAACCTTTCCGCTATCATTCTACTTCATAGTTATCTCACATTACAATTAAGGTGTTTGGCTTTGTCACTCAACTGTTCACTTTTAACAATATGGTATATGCAATTTGTTTTAAGTACATTGTTTTTAATGGCTATTATTGTAACTCTGTAAATGTTTTTTTTTTTTTGTATTTTGTTGTTTACTGCTGCTTGACAGGAAACAATAAAATGAGGGATATTCACGGCCCCCTGCTCTGTGCTACTCATTCTGGTGTTACTTGGGGGCGACATGGCTCAGGCAGTAAGAGCAGTCGTTTGGCAGTTGGAGGGTTGCTGGTTTGATCCCCCGCCCGGGCTGTGTCGAAGTGTCCCTGAGGAAGACACCTAACCCCCAAATGCTCCTGATGAGCTGGTCAGCGCCTTGCATGGCAGCCAATCGCTGTCGGCGTGTATGTATGTATGAATGGGTGAATAAGAAGCATCAATTGTACAGCGCTTTGGATAAAGCCGCTATATAAATGCAAACATTTACCATTTAAGTCACAGGTGCCTAGCGGGTGGAGTACCCGGTCATTTGCACAATTAGGAGCACCTGTGGCCAGATGTTAATATGCGTTTGTCTGAAGGAGGGTACTCTCTCCCCACATACCTGTTGGTTCTTTTTGGGTTTCCATCAGACAACATTGCTTAAGCCGACTTTTCACACATCCACTCACTCACACTACTGATGCAACTGACTTTCACACTCCACATTTGTCCAGTTTCTTTTGTTAACTGGTTATTTAAAATAAATTTGACCTTGTTTTTTAATGTGTCAGTGTGTGTCTCCCTTTTTGGAACGGCCAGCCGAGACAGATAATAAGGTATATAATTTAATCTCTTCTAATCCTAATAAACTTTACATTCAAATGAATAACAAGCGGGAAATAAAATGAAAGGCAGGCAGCTGGTTGGATTTTGGGTAAAAGTGTCTGAAGGAGAACAATATTTACAACTTGTCTACTATCCATGCACACAAATACAAACAACAATTGCCAAAATAACCACTCATTGAGAACTTTATTAGGAGCACCTGCATACCTACTCATGCAATTATCTAATCACCCACTCGTGTGGCAGCAGTGCAATGCATACAATCATGCAGATACGGGTCAGGAGCTTCCAGTAATGTTCATATCAACCATCAAAATTTGACAAAAAAAAAAAAAGTGATCTCAGTGATTTTGACTGTGGCATGTTTCTTGGTACCAGACGGGCAGGTACGAGTATTTCTTTAACTGCTGATCTCCTGGGATTTTCATGCACAACAGTCTCCTGAGTTTACTCAGAATGGTGCGAAAAACAAAAAAACATCCAGTGATCGGCAGTTCTGCGGACGGAAGGTTGGTTAAGGTTAAGCTGACAGGAAGGTGACAGTAATGCAAATAACCATACATTACATCAGTGAACAGATCTCTGAACACACAATGTGTCAAACCTCTAAGTGGATTGGCTACAGCAGCCAAAGACCTAATACGTCTAATAAATACCTATTAAAGTGCTCACTGCGTGTATATTGTCAAATAGAGCATGCAAAATATGTACCTGAGGTGAAGGTATAGCTTATTAAAGTAAAGAACTGTATAAACCATAGGTGTGATTGGCAAAGGACAAAAAAAAGCAGGAAAATATACGGAGCACCTACCATGATGCGGTGACATGCACACACACACACACACACACACACACACACAGTGCACATTGGAAACTACTGTTTCTGTTTCTTGGCAGCAAGCTTTTTCAATGCCTGCAGCCGCCGCTTTTGAAAAGTCTTTCTGGCATTGAAAGCTGCTGCCACTATCGAGTCTTTGGCTGCCTTCTTTCTGGCTGGATTGGGAGCATGAAGTTCTGCTCTCCGTTTGTTCTCTGCCCTGTACCTCCGGCTTGAGAGTTTGACATTCCGTACAAGTGACGAGTTGATGGGGCTGTCCTTTGACGGTCTGGAGTAGTGGTGAATTGCTTCAGCTGGTACTTTACAACTTCATAGGCCTCATAGGTCTCCACATTCAGGCTTGTTGTTTTGGCCTTCATGATGACGCGCATGTTCTGCTGTTGCATCTTCCAAGCCTTTATATGCTTTGAATGCTCCACATGCCTCTTCAGGGCATTCTTCCCACTTGTTTCGTAATTTATGTTATGTTGATTGCAACTGTCGCAAATTACCCTGTCTGCTTCCCTAATTTTGCTGAAACAACTCATTGGACAGTCTCCTGCAACCAGCTCCATTTAAAACGATTCTTCACCCCCTCATCAATGTATTTTACATCTGGGCTGTTCAGAGCAAGTTTGGCCATGACTCAAAGAATGCTGGGAATGTAAGAATAAAATAAATTATACTTAGGCAAGCATTTGTATTTGTTACATAGTTAGTATGACAGACTTGATTTTTCAACATCCCATGTTATTTTCTCATAGAGAAGTCACAAACCCACTAGCAGCTAGCTAAAGATGGGTGGGAAACTGGAGAGTTCCGAGGTGTTTAGGCGGCTAGGTAATGGCTTAAGCTAAATAATTTCAAATGGCTCAAAATAACTTACTTTCTATGAAGTTTTAAATAAATTAATCTAAAAATGGATTTTATTACACTCCAGGACTTGTATTGAGACCCCAGCTCATGCCATATTTCAAGCATGTTGGTTGGCTTCAGAAAATGGTTAGATAACCCAGCTAGCCACTGCCACTGTATGTTGTGCCATTAGCAGTAAAGCTAGACTTCACAAACAATATACCACTTCTCCAGTTCTACCTATACATGCATGATATATGTAAAACCATTTCACAGTAATAGAAAGCATCCATACCTCCTCCTACTCCTCCTAGTAAATGTTCTAAGTTGGCTTCCTTGTACCTCAACTTAGTGCTGGTTAACATTTAGCTTAGCTAGCTTCTAGCTAAGCAATAACCAACCTGGCTTGCAGGGTTTAACGTTACTTTGCCAGCCCAGCATCATTCTACATTAATGTTAATGGCACCATGACAAAAATGATCAATGGATAGCGCTAACCGATCACTTGATTAAGTTTAAGTAGACCTGCATATAAAAAGGAAAGACAATATTGGCTTAGCCTACCTGAATCATCAGTGTCCATCGTCTTGTCAACTGAAGGTGTTCACAGTTCACATCAGTAGATTGTTGGGTACGGTTAACTTTCTTTTTCTGTCTTGTTTACTTTGCGTTTTGGTGTCACGTACATCACATTACTGCACAAAAATATCCAATAATGTCATCCAAACCATTAGCCTACCCCAAATTTTGAATACAAATATTTTCTCCGTTGTCTTGTCAGGTCAGGCTATTCTGATCATGCTATGACATTTTCTCATTGTCCAGCTGGCTCTAGACAGTATTTTAACCATGTTGGGGGAGTTATTCTTATATGCGTTTTAGAATAATGTCACTTGCCAGGTCATGTAAGGGGTAGACTACAGAATTTATTATACTTGTCAAAACGAAAATAGGAACTCCACTATGTCTGTCTTTACATTTATTTTGTCCCGTTGTCAGCTTCAGCTAAGAAAAAAATAGTTCTCCCTACACGTCCAAAATTCTAAGAACACATCAGATAACCATCTGCAACGATTGCAGGCTACGTAGGTGGAGCCAAATGTACAATCTTTGGTGGAGCTCTGCTTTCACAGAATGAAGTTCCGTCATGACAAATGAATGGACTACTTGCGGAGTGACATGACGACATGAATCAGAGCCACAAAAAACGTTGACAGCGGTGAGCGGTCATTATGTTTACGACCCATGCCCAAAAAAAAAGCGGATTGGCATGATTTACGAGAGCCTCATTTTCAGGTCGGAAAAGCCGGTTTTCCAGATTTATCCGGAAGAATCACACCCCTGATAAACACATTTACACTAACACAATGAGGCAAAAGTAGTACAGAAGTATGAATGGGCAAATAGCAGTGCATATGAATATATGGAAAGTTCTACAAGTACTGACATCCTCCCTGTCTTCTGGCTGTTTTCCAGCATCCTCCAAGAGGGCCCACATCACTACGCTGGATCCCTCCATCATCCAGAACTACCGCCTGGTATCTCTTCTTCCTTTTCTTTGTAAAACCATAGAACGAGCCACTTCTACTCAACTTTCTTCTTTCTTCCCAAACAACAACCTGCTAGACTCCCATCAGTCTGGCTTCAGATCGGGCCACTCGACAGAGACCGCGCTCCTCTCCGTCAGTGAATCACTCCATGCCGCACGAGCAGCCTCCCTCTCCTCTGTCCTCATTCTTCTAGATCTCTCTGCTGCCTTCGACACTGTGGATCACTCCATCCTCCTGTCCGCCCTGTCAGCAACGGGCATCTGTGGCACAGCCCTGGACTGGATTGAGTCCTACCTCTCTGGTCGCTCCTTCCAGGTTGCCTGGGCTGGTACGGTATCGACACCTCGGCCCCTTGCCACAGGAGTTCCCCAGGGCTCAGTCCTAGGCCTGCTTCTTTTTTCTCTTTACACTCGTTCCCTTGGCCCTGTGATCACTGCACATAGGCTATCCTACCACTGCTATGCGGACGATACCCAACTCTTCATCTCGTTCCCACCATCTGATACACAGGTCTCAGCCCGTATCTCTGCTTGCCTGAGTGACATCCAGAGCTGGATGGACAACCACCATCTAAAGCTCAACCCAGGTAAGACTGAAATTATATTCATCCCTGCTAATACCTCTCCCCATCTGGATCTCTCCATTTCCCTCGGGGATACCACACTTACACCATCACCCAGTGCAAGGAACCTCAGCGTGGTGATGGACAGCAGACTGTCCCTCTCCGAGAACATCGCGGTGGTGACCCGGTCATGCAGGTTCTTCCTATATAACATAAGGAGAAAAAAAAAATCACCCCCTACTCGACCCAGCTCCTGGTCCAAGCGATGGTTCTGTCCCACCTGGACTACTGCAATTCCCTCTTGGCTGGCCTCCCAGTGTCCGCCATCAGACCCCTCGAACTTATCCAGAATGCAGCAGCTTGTCTGGTCTTCAACCTTCCCAAATACTCACATGTCACTTACGTACATGCTTAATTCCCTCCACTGGCTGCCTGTCATGGCTCGCATCGAATTCAAAACATTGGTGCTAGCCTTCCAAGCAGTTAAGGGGTCTCATCCACAGGCCACTTGGCACCCCTCCACCTCACGACTACTGTCTGTTCTGGCTCCACAGTGGTGGAATGAACTCCCCATTGAGGTCAGAACTGTAGAATCTCTCCCCACCTTCAAGCGCAAACTGAAGACACACCTCTTCAAGCAGCACCTCTCCCCGTCCCTCCCTACCTCCCTGTGAACCTTAATTGTGTCTTTCTGTGATTTACTTTTTTGTGTATCGGTATTTTTAGTTGGCTAGGTAAGCAGTGTTTGGCTAGTTAAGTTTGGTCACTTTTGCTTTGTTTGTCTGTTTATTTGTTTGTTTAAAAAAAATAATAATGATAATAATAATTCAAATAGGCCCTGGTCCTTATCTTTGTTGTACAAGTAGCAGTTGAAATGGTACTTCCCTCTAGGGTCATTCAGCGTACTTATGTCTGGTTATGTTGTGTTTGATTTGCACTTTGTTGTACGTCGCTCTGGATAAGAGCGTCTGCTAAATGCCTCGTAAAGTAATGTAATGTTATGGGTATGCACTTTGTTGTACGTCGCTCTGGATAAGAGCGTCTGCCAAATGCCATTAATGTAATGTAATGAAATCAATTATTGCTATTTATTGCATACACAAAAAAAGACTACAATGTTATATACAGTGCCATCCGTAATGTTTAGGACAAAGACATATTTTTTTATTCGGCTCTGTACTCCACACTTAGATATGCAATCAAACAACTGACATACGGTCAATGCATATTCTCAGCAAATATTGAAGGGCATGTTTACAGACTTTGGTTTCACCATATTGAAATTACAGTGTGTTTTATACATAGTAACCATAAAGACCATACAAAATCAACTGTTTGGAACAGCATTAAGAAGAGAGAGAACACAGATGAGCTCAGTTATGGGGCAAAGGGCATGGCAGGCCAAATAAGACCTCTACAGCTGACAGCTGAAGAATTGTCATCATAATGAAAACACATGTCCGACCAATCAGAAACACTCTTCAGGAGGCAGGCGTGGATGTGTCAGAGACTACTGTCCACAGAAAACTACAGTACTTTTTCAATGGATCACAGACTTCAAGCAGCCATGCATACAAAAAATATGCAGTAAACTTGACTATAATTTACATAAATACATCCCAAACATTATGGTGCCCTGAAATGGGGGATTATGAATAAAAAGTGCTGTAATGTCCACATGGTGAAACCAGAATGTATAAAAGAAGAGAACTTGTACTTTGAATCATTTGTTTATGAATATAAAATTGTGGTGTACTGAGCGAAATTAATGTTTTTGTCCCAAGCATTACGGAGGGGATTGCATATTACAATTCTTATGAACATATACATGTAACAGGTGAGAAATTGCCTGAGTCCGAGGTGGGATTTGAACCCCAGCCTCTCACTTGTCCAAATATTTGTTGAACGAACGCGTTACTAGTCAGCTAAAGACGAACTCGCCTCTAGCCAAGGGCAACAACGTTCTTTTGAATTTGAGGGTTACGTCATCGGGGAGTGTTGTCGCGATAACCTGCTACCAGCCTTCGCTTTCACTGCACCATCCGTGGTTACTAGCGAACTAGCCGAGCCAACCACACTACATGAACACAACAACAGCACCAAAAATATAAATGAATAACTATGTATTGTTGTTTGTAACAATATTAGCAAGGTTGATATGCACCGGTATTAAAGGAGACTGGGCTTGGGACTGGGGCAGTTGGAATAACCAGGGCAGGAGGGAAAGTGACAACTGGCACACACACAGCCTATCTCCCGACAGTCAGATGCTACCACAACTGCTGGTATTATAAGCACTCGTATTGTTCTGATTTTGCCAAGGACTTCACAGACCTCTTCGGAAGCACATCTGTAGCCTACCTGGGAAAAAATATATGCACCTCCACATGCTGAACACCTGGAGATATCAAAGTAACATAAGTTAGGATGAAACCAAGAGACCTGTACTAATTATACTGTGTGCCTAGTTTTATATGTGCAATAATATAAGGTACGGCATTACTGTACTCAACAAAGAAAAAATAAAACAATAAGTCTGTATTTACTGTACATTCATATAATTCAAGGTAACATGGGTGTAAATATTGTATAATATAATTATTGTGGAAACTGCTCTATTATTAAGTACTTAGCTGGGCAACTACATAATATGGGCAAGTTAACAACAAATATATTAATGATAAATAAAGGAACATGTACCAAAATAAGATAAGAAAGTAAGTTAGGCCTATGACAATAAACAATTGGCATTGGCACTACTTATTGCATTTACAATGGCAGTGAAGTAAGAATAACAATAATACATTGTATGTCTAAGCCTTCATGACACAGTGAATCAAATGTAGATACAAATTGGCAAGACTACTAATGATGATGATATTTTAAACCCTAATGTGATAGCATGTTAATGTATCTGGCTACGACGTTGAGAAACAGACAGGCAGACGCATTTACCGTTTACCTCTAATTTTCCCACATAAAAAAACGAACAATTGGAACATTCATAATAATAATACATTACAGTAACTGATTAATCTAGAGGCAATTTTATTGAAAATATTGTGGGAATACCTCAACAATATCAAAATCATATAGGAACCCGTTTGTAGTAAAATAACTATTTAGATAGCACTATTTAGACTTACCGAAACGTGCGTCGACGCCCATGGAAATGATTCGCGCCAGGCGATTTCGTATAGTAAAGGAATCCACACTGAAAAGACGTCATTCGTTTTTCAGGGCCACGATGTCTTGTGGCCATCCGTAGTGCGCGATGGTTCGATCTACGGTATCGCCACAATACGATTCGCACAGCCGTTGGGCCCTTGAGCAAGGCCCTTAATCTTGCACTGCTCCAGGGGAGGATTGTCTCCTGCTTAGTCTAAATAAACTACGTCGCTGTGGATAAGAGCGTCTGTCAAATGCCATTAATGTAAAAAAAAAAAAAAAGTAATGTAGTGAACTTTTATTTTGATAAATGAGCAACCAGCAACATTGGCCAGCTTCAAAGAAACTTCACGGAGCTGGGCGTTTTCTAGTTGTTAATGTTAAGTTGAATAGCCTAACGTTCCGGAACAAAATGGTAACATTTCGTTGATAGCCATCTAAATATATATAGATTTACCATGGTATCATACCGTCACAAATATGCCCCACGGTAAGTGCAAAGAAAGCCCGAGTGCAATGGCGGATTAAATGAGTTCAGCAATCTGCGTATATTAGCAATAGCTAGCATTAGCTACTTCAGTTGCCAACTAGCTAATAGCACGACAAAATGGACGAAATCCAATCCGAAATGGCTTCGAGTTCGTGTATATTATCGCTAGCCAGTCTGCACAAAGTAGCCTAGCTAATGTTGTCAGGTGGCCGAACGTTATCTCACCAGTTGCGTAGTAAATGTTTTGTAGCCTATTATCGTTTCCTTAATTGTTCCCAGAACCAGAGTTGGACATATCATTCCAACGTTAATTCTGACAATATATTCGCAGGTAAATTCGCGCCGGTAATCTTAACAAGAAAGTAACGTCAGTTAATATTTTGACGTAATGCCAGGTGATTTCCCCGAAATCGTCTTGCAAGAAAAGAATAGCGCACAGGCTTGTGTTTTTGTTCTCCCCGCAACGTTAGCTAACAATTTTACATGTCTCCCAATTACATACATGTCTTAGTCCATCGCGTAACGTTACTGGTTTCCACACATACGAAACTGACAGTTACCAAGCTAACATGACATCACTATTAAAATGATTCAACTTCAAACCAAATCTAACTTCACCTTCAAGGAATCTCAATCTCTAGTTAGTTACTATTCGTCTCTGTGATGAGAGTGGTTTATGGCTTTGCCACTTGGACTATTGTGGTTAAAAACATTGGTAAAATCAGGCGCATCCCTTGTGTAAAATCCAGTTATGACCAGCTGTTTCAAAAAATAGCTTGAGCTTGATTCAAAAAGTTGGCACACTTCTTGGTTGACTAGGCTGCTCGCCTCGTCTCGCAATGGCAGATATCACGGTAAGCTGACAGTGACAAATGGAACAGAGCCTGCTGTCTTTTCACAGTGTTCTATTTAGAAAATGTTAGCCGAACACGACACACAACACTATATTTTTTGTCAAGTTTTCACTTTAGCTAAGCAATTATATTATGAGCAAGCAAGTTATTTGACTATGTAACTAGCTGGCTATATAACTAAGATATGATAGTCTACCACAAACGATGCAACTGTTAGTTACAGTTTGAAATAAACAAAGGTTCAGCTGAACGCTGATGACTGAACAAGTGAAGAGATAAAAGGAACATCTAACTGCACAAATTTCACTCCAGAAAAGCGATCACTGAAACTATACTATTGCTTGTCGAGTTGGAAAACGGTACAAGTTTCCTATCCGTAACAACAAGCAAATTAGCTATTAGTAGTTAACTTCCTGGATTTACAAATATCCAGCTGAGGCACAACGCTTGTGCAATCACTACTATGATTGTATTTCCTATATTTTATCGTAAGTGGCTATTTGTAAATTCGTCAAGCTAAGTATACCTAATTTGCTTGTTGCTACCTATAGCGAGGAGCTCCTCAAAGTGCTCTTTCCACCGCCCGACAACATCCCTAGTCGGGGTCAGCAGTTCTCCTCCCCTGCTGAAAACAGCCTGAGACAAGCCCTGCTTTCCCTTTCTGAGTCGTTGGATGGTTTGCCAGAACTTCCTCAAGGCCAACCGAAAGTGCTTTTCCATAGCCTCCCTGAACTCCTCCCATACCAGGGTTTTTGCTTCGGCGACTGCTGAAGCCGCAGCCCTTATGGCCACCCAGTACTCGTCTGCTGCTTCAGGGGACCCCCGGGCCAGCCAAACCCGAAAGGCTTCCTTCTTCAGTTTGACGGCCTCCCTTGGGTTGCCGCCCCGACAGGCACCGATGACCTTCTGGTCACAGCTCCTGCTTGCCGCCTCTGCAATGGAGGCTTTGAGCACGGCCCACTCGGCCTCCATGTCCCCAGCCTCTCCCGGGATGCGTGAGAAGTTCCTCCGGAGGTGGGAGTTGAAGACCTTGCGGACGGGGGCCTCTGCCAGACGTTCCCAGTTCACCCTCACTACACGTTTGGGTTTACCGGGTCTGTCTGGCAGCCTCCCCGGTCACTTGATCCAACTTACCACCAGGTGGTGATCAGTTGACAGCTCTGCTCCTCTCTTCACCCGAGTGTCCAAGACATATAGCTGCAGGTCTGATGATACGACCACAAAGTCGATCATCGATCTTTGGCCAAAGGTGCTCTGGAACCAAGTACACTATGGAGTCTCTGGGGGGCACCCTTTCCAGGATGCCACCCAGTGACTCCAAGAAGGCCGGATACTCTGAACTGCCGTTTTGTGCATAAGCACAAATGACAGTCAGAGCTTTCCCCCCAGCAACACGTAGTCGCAGAGAGGCGACCCTCACGTTCTCCGGGTGGAACTCCAACACAGTGGCGCTCAGCCGGTGGCTTGTGAGTATCCCCACACCGGCTCGGCGCCTCTCACCCTGAGCAACTCCAGAAGAGAACAGAGTCCAGCCCCTCTCCAGGAGTTTGGTTCCAGAACCAGTGCTGTGCGTGGAGGTGAGCCCAACTATATCTAGTTGGTACCGCTCCGCCTCCCCCACTAGCTCCGGTTCCTTCCCCACGAGAGAGGTGACATTCCACGTCCCCAGAACCAGTCTGCAACGCCGAGGATCAGTGCACCCGGATCCCCGCCTTTGCCTACTGCCCGTTGGGCAAAGCACCCGCCTCCGATGCCGACCCCTGCAGGTGGTGAGCCCGCAGGGCGGCGACCCCACGTGACCATTTCGGGCTGTGCCCGGTCAGGCCCCGTGGGATAAGGCCCGGACACCAGACGCTCGCTAACGAGCTCCCCTCCCGGGTCTGGCTCCGGAAGGGGGCCCCGGTTTTCCTTTTCCGGGCGAGGTATCTTGGTCTTTGTGAGGTCGTGTCATGGAGTCTTTTAATATATTTCAAAGACTATGGAGGCTTCAATATATTTCCCCCAAAATATAGTTTATAGGCTACGTCATGAAATTTTTAATTAGGCAAACCAATTTTATAAACACGCTAGTCACAACTTCCAGCAGTCAAAATAAGCTTCAGAACATCTGCATAACTTAGGCTACCTTAAATAAAATGAATCCCCCTTGCTGTACATTTGCGTCACAAACAAAAAGTACAATGTAGATGTAGCCAAGTGTTTAAAGTGTATTCCTGTCAGATTCTCATGAATGGGCTCTCTCCCTTTAAATCTCTTATTCTACTGTTGGTAGTGACCTCATGTGAGGGCGTCTGCAGAAAGATAGAACAACTCAGTTTTAGAAGGCAGTATTAGGGAATACAGTAGATCTATAAACGTGGTAAATATCAATTACTCTGCATAAATCCTGTAAAATAAACTGTGCGGGGAAAAATGCACATATAAGATATAACAGGTGAGCATCGTCTGATAAAACAGCCAGTAAAAACACAACAATAGCTATTCTTCAGTTTAACTTTCGTATTTATTTGATCAAACAGAATAAGAGAGTGGAAGGCCTACCAGCTTTCTGATAGTTCTTCAATTAAATACATTTTCAGTATACTGCCCCAGAAGGGAGGGGGGAACATAAACAGAAATACGCGCAGGTGGCTGCTAACTTTTCTCAGTATTTGGTCTTTACTGTTATCTGTATTTTGTCTTCACTGTTGCCCCTTGTTGGCCTTGAGAACCGGAGTGTGCTAGCTACCCCCTTCTGGGTGAAGCAGAGACATCTAAGTGAAAGGCTGTTTGCCTGCTGGGAGAGAGAGAAAGAAAGACTCCCTTTTAACACTTAATAAAGAAGTGGTCCAATAGAAATAAGGACTATAATAAAAGGTTATCTTTGATCACGTGATTATCTCTATGTTAACACACATTGTAAATTACGAATCAATTAGGACAATTATCCTTACAATCAATTAAGACAATTATCCTTACAAAACATTTGCAAACACTATCAAGTCACTAAATCAGTGTTGCCAACTCATTTCCAGGGGAGGTTGCTACAGGCAGGTCGATTTGTTGCTAAATGACGTTGTGATGTCATTACGTAATGAAGTACTGAACTTTAAATAAACTGTTTAAATGATTTGACCAAAAAAATTAAGGTCTCGTCGAACGTATGTTACTGCTGCTGCAGTCGGCCAGCAATGCAACAATTGCTGCTACTACTACCTGTACCTAGCTATTGAGTCGTCACTACTGCTGACGTCACTCAAAGTGCAGTTTTGCAGCCGTTTTTGTGTCATTTTGAGGGGAAATGCATGCATTTTAGCTTTTGAGTCACTTTTCAGAAGTCGCTAAAAGTTCCGAATACGGTCCACATAACAGTGATTGAGTGTTTTATTCATGTACATGTTTGTTGAAGAGACTACTGCGGATGGTTATATTGCTAGCCACATAAGAGGAGATCATTGTGGGTCTTTTTATTGTACTTTTGTGTTTATAACAGGGCCACGACAGTATTTTGTTTAGACTGAAGAGTATTGTAAATCCTTTCAGATTCAGTATTATAATCCATGTAAAGGTATTCAAATGAGTTAATCTATTCTATATGAGTTGCTGATCCCTGCTATATAATAAGAATATAAGAATTTCCGTGATATGGGGAATAGGGGGGTTTGGGGGGTGATTCTATATCAATTGAATCCACTTACCTTTTTAGACATGCAGTTGTAATATCTCCTGTAATAGACTGCAGAGAATACAGAAACTCAGTCAGGACAACTCACATATTCAGATGTAATATTTTCATGAATATGCAAGTAAACCTTTTTACATGTATGGATGGAATGAGAATGCTGTGATGTGTTATTTTTCCTAGGCTGAATCATGGAAATCAGGACTTTTACAAAGGGGTCTGACGAATCAGACCATACTTTTGTGAATTACGATACATGGACATCTATCAAGCACACAGTAAAGTATTATGTGCGAAATGAACAGTGATTGAGTACATTTTTTTTTGTACATGTGACGCTCTTGGAATGATCAACTTTGTTGGAGTTAAATTAATCCTGCTTAAATCAGATATGTGGCATTTATGGATATGGATGGTAAGAAAAAAATATTTTGCCTCATCTCATTTTGTACAGTTCTCTGGTGTTATAAATCACATCTTGTTGTGTGCCTCTGTTAGCACATGTACAGTGGTCTGCAGAATTAATCTCTCTCTGTCCTCTCCTCTCTCTGAAAACTCTTGAAGTGGATAGGCGACAGCAGCAGAAGTCCTAATAAGTCTATTGAATATCTTAACTGTGCTTAACTGAGTGTATATTTCAAGATATTTTCACTGCACAATGTTTTGTCATCCATGACTGCTGTATTATGTGTGTATGTATATTTAAAAACTGCATTTTGTGTTTACTTGTGTTGTCTTTGACTAATATTTAAATTTGTTTGATGATCTGAAACATTTAAGTGTGACAAACATGCAAAAAAATAAGAAATCAGGAAGGGGGCAAACACTTTTTCACACCACTGTATATTATATATATAATATTTTCTTTCCTGCCAGCTGAGGAGAAGGATATACACCCATCTTTCTAAATGTGCAATCATACCCTCAGATACATTCAGATGGTAGATGTTCAATTGAAAGCAGAAGTAACTAAATCGTTTTTAAGTTTTATTTTTAATATTTAATGTGCTGCAGATATATCTGGTGCTCCTCTTCTCTGACCTCTCCCATTGCTGTCGAAGTGCAGAATATTTAATTAATGGAGAGTGCTGTCCGATGTGCTCACCTGGTAAGTCACTTTTATCAAAGTAAAGCTTCTACTGCAGTAGATGTTGGTTTACAGGGATTAAGAAGTGAAAGTGCTCTTTATTTTGTTGTCATTGAAATGTCATTTCAAATGGGTACATTTTAGCTATGTTTTGTGATTAATCTTTCACATAGGGGAGCATGTTTATAAGCACTGCACAGAATACACAAGCACCTCGTGTAAACCGTGCACTGCTGGATCATTCATGGCGCTGCCCAACGGTCTTCCTAGTTGCAGCACTTGTACAGTCTGTGACCCAGGTGAGAAACCATTCATATCCAACCATGCTTGACTGTCTTTAAAAAAAAAAAAAAAAAAAAAAAAATTGTATATGCTGTTTTTACTTGATGGGTAACAGGTTGGTAGTGTGATAATACGGGTCTTTATTCTCCGTTCAGGTCTTGGTTTAAAGACAGACAGGGAGTGCAGTCCCACCTCTGATGCAGTGTGTGGGCCTCTGGATCAGCACTACTGCACTGAGGCTGATAAGAAGGGCTGCAGATTAGCACAGAGACACAGTATCTGCAGGCCTGGGACATTCATCAGACACAATGGTGAGAGTGCATCATATCCGCCATCTATTGGGGGGGGGGTGTATTGGTTCATCTGCCCCCCAATCCTGATTCAAAACCAAAATAATCATGATGGTGAAACTGCATCCCACAGTCAAAAATCATATTAAATCCCTTAAAAAGTCATGAAAATGTTCAACCAACATATTACATTACATTACAGCGATTTGGCAGACGCTCTTATCCAGAGCGATGTACAATAAAGTGCAGATCAGAACCATGGACAAGTGCTTTAAGGACCCAAGAGGAAAGTACAGTTCCAAGTCCTAGAGTGATCACTTAGATGAAACTTGAACCCTTGAAGAGTACATCAACCTTCCAACTAGCATACCATGGTTGGCAGCTAGAATACCCTGAATACTAAAATAATTATACATGAGTGCAATTATAACCTATAGCATGCACATGGCGGATTATAGCATGAAAGAAATTGCAGTAAACAGTAATTGCATAAATTATTTTTTGAAATCTTTCCCATGATTCCTTCCATATGCCTTTCATCAACTCAGTTCCGCTGCATGCATGTCTTTAGCCTGAGTAGTTTAGGCACGGGTCAGCCTGCCAGACAGCTAGCTCATAGGCCAATGGACAAATTGTTAAAAAAAAAACAAAAAAAAAACAGATTAAATGGTTAAAACAGATTGTCCTGCACCCTGTGCAGCGTGGATTTTCATTGGTGCATTTTCTTTTCTTATTTACAACACTGTCGGGGTATGGTGTAATTCTTCTAATTTCTGAGCGACACTCGCTGCACGATCTGCTTCTGTTAATGCAGGTTGGGCTTTGTGCGTGTTAATGCTCAGTTTAAATGTGCGTTGTGTGGGAAATATTCTTCTTTTGTTAATAGCCTTTTCTGTTTTGAAAAATTAGCTCACGTAACTGCACAGTCTACTTCTCTGAAAACTTCTTTAGAAGATTTTAAATGTCTTAACATGCCTTCCAATATTTACTTGCACAGGAACACTATTGACCAATACCGAATGCGAAGAATGCCGTGACAAAACGTTTTCAAATAAATCTTCTTCGCCATTCTGCAAACCACACACAGAGTAAGTTTCCTGCATTTATTCACAAATTACATGAATTGGGTTTGATACCCTGTCCTTGAGTGATCACATAAATAAAACTTGAACCCTTCAAGAGTACATAAACTTTCCAACTAGCATACCACAGTTGGCAGCTTGAATACCCTGAATACTAAAGTAATTATACATGAGTGCAGTTATAACCTATAGCATACACATGGCTGATTATTGCAGTAAATAAATTAAGTAAAGTAATTATAACAGTAATTGCATAAATAACATTTTTTTTTATGTTTCCCATGATTCCTTACATATGCTTTCCATCAAATCAGCTGCATGCATGTCTTTAACCTGAGTAGTTTAGGCACATGTCAGCCTGCCAGACAGCTAGCTCATGGGCCAAATATGGTAAAATTGTTTTGTTTTTTAACAAGTTAAAACAGATTGGATGATTGGAGGACTTGGGGCTGAGCGATGTTTCGGCCAAGTATAGTTTTAAAAGTTAATTTGTTGCCGGGTTTGATACATAACTGGCATGCCGTGATAGGTGATGATTCGTTTTTTTGGACGAAGGAGATGAAAACAGAAAAAACATATTTTCTGCTTTGCAAAGATGAAAAAGGTTATGTGAAGCTATGAGAAGAAATAATGGATATTTCCATATTCTGACAAATCACTGACCAATTCCCAGGGAAACGTTTTTGGTGTGGAGACAGACCATTTGGTAGGGGCATTCAGAGAGCCAACGTGTGACCCAACATAGACAGGGATTATAACTGTATTAGAGAGGTAACGTGTGACCCAATTTAGACGGTGATTATAACTGTATTAGAGAGGTAACGTGTGACCCAATTTAGACGGTGATTATAACTGTATTAGTGAGGTAATGTGTGACCCAATTTAGACAGTGATTATAACCTGTATTAGAGAGGTAACGTGACCAAATTTAGACGGTGATTATAACTGTATTAGAGAGGTAACGTGTGACCCAATTTAGACGGTGATTATAACCTGTATTAGTGAGGTAACGTGTGACCCAATTTAGATGGTGATTATAACTGTATTAGTGAGGTAACGTGTGACCCAATTTAGACGGTGATTATAACTGTATTAGTGAGGTAACGTGTGACCCATTTTAGACGGTGATTATAACTGTATTAGTGAGGTAACGTGTGACCCAATTTAGATGGTGATTATTAATATTAGAGATGTGTGACCCCAATTATGGCGCTCCACGAGAACTCTGCTTTGGCAGAATTGAACGGTGTGTAACTGGAAGGAACTGATGCCTGCACCAAGGTCTGCACTTTAGCTGTGCGCCACCGCATCTCCCCCTGAACTTTAAGGCAGTAAGAATACAGCCAGTGGCCAGGGAGTTTGGATGTGGAGATGTGTGGAAGTGTTTCAGAGCCTGGAGGAAAGGAGGGGAGATTGGTTCCAGGTGACGGTTAAGGATACATTTGTAAATAAAGTGAGAGTACATCAGCATCTGGGATGGGTGAGAATGGCGAGAGGCAAGGGGAGACTAGATTTTAGATGGTTTCTCTTGCTTGAAAGGAAATGATTAAATTGAAGCTTCTCTTATTTCTTATCCCAGATGTAATTCTGAGCAAAAGGAGACCACAAAAGGAACCAAAACGGAAGATACAGTTTGTGAAAATATGCCTGTACGAAGTAGATTTGTACTTTTTGGACCATTCATATTCCTAGCTCTGGTATTTTCTGGACTAAGTGTGAAGTTCTGTAAAGGTTAGTTAATACCGGCCTAAGTGTGCATGAGCAAATAACCATTGTTCAATTTCGTCAACTTAATAAACAGTGAACACATTTTCCTGGATTAATTTTAACATCCCAATTAGGAATTTGACCCATTCTTGAACAATTTACACAACATATGTGGCTCCAGGAACAATGGGGGAGTGCATTAGCACAAACTTGAATATTACTGGTCATTGTGGGAATATCCACATTGTGGGGTAACCACATCGGCTGTGAAAGATCACCGTTGACCACTGGTAGTCACTGATTATGAGTAACAAACATGTGAATTTGAATTTTGAATTTATTTGTTTATAATGTCGTGGACAGTCCCCATTAATTAACTGTAAACAGTAAATGGAGCAGCTTTAGCCTACATGACTAATTTCCAGCTGTAGTCCCCGGCCAGCTGACAGTAGGCTCAGACAGTTGACAGTAGGCTCAGACAGTGGATCAGGGCAAAAATAAAATGAAGCCAAATGAAAAAGTATGACCTGATGGCCATTGGGGACTTTGGAAGTTATTTTTCTTCTTTTTTTACCAGAGAGGAATAACCCCTGTGTGCCTCTGCACTCCACATACAGGGTGAGGCATTGTCCATATTTTGTATGCATGGTTTTCATCATAACATGGTTTTCATCATAACCCCCAAATGCTCCTGATGAGCTGGACGGTGCCTTGCATGGCAGCCAATCGCCATTGGTGTGTGAGTGTGTGTATGAATGGGTGAATGCGAAGCATCAATTGTACAGCGCTTTGGATAAAGGTCGCAATATAAATGCCAACCATTTACCATTTACCATAACATCTTATAATTCAATTCATCGTCAAGTACACATCACAAGGTTCAGTGATTTTGCTGTGGTAGTGAGCCCATAATGTTTCGAAAGACGATGTATATATTTTCTTTCTTGAATTGGCTGTGTCCTTCACAGTTCTTGAGTTGTAATCAAACAATCCACACGTGGTTAAAATGCACAAATACCCTTTAATAAAAATATAAAACTTACTGTATCCATTGCTCTTCAATTTCCATCTTGGATGGGATCTTTGGAATTGATAATAATTAATTCACTTTTTTTAAACAGACTCCCGTACAAGAAACCCAGGGAACAGATAATGGACCATAACCGATCTGCCCAAGGGGTTCCATTGCAGTGGGTCACAGATTTCTGCTCACCGCCCTGCGTCCTCTCCCCGTGGTGGCTGGGATATTCAGTGCTGGATATGAGGAACGTGTCTCCCCAGTCCTTCTCCTCCGCTTCCAGAACTGACCGTCAGCAACAGGCTTCCACCACTCAGCCCCCTGCACAGCCAGATTCAGCAGCCAGCAATGGGCTCGGTCCGTTAGGTTCTCATGGTCAGCAGGCGACACGGTGGCTGGGCAGAGTTTTCACTCCGGTTTACAGTCACTGAGCACTTTATTAGGAACACCTACTTATCCATGCGATTATCTCATCAGCCAATCTGGTGGCAGCAGTGCAATACATACAATTGTGTAGATACAGGTCAGGATCTTCAGTTAATGTTCATGTCAACCATCAGAATGGGGAAAGAATTGTGATCTCCGTGATTTTGGCCATCATCGACAATGTCGACTAATCGTTGCAGCTCTAGTAATCAGTCTCATGAAATTAATGTTATATGAAATATCTAACCATAAATTTCGGTTCTCATGTCTATGTGACACCGAAACAGACACACCGAGCTTAATAAAATCAATTTTTAAACAGATGTACAAACACAGAACATGATGATGAGCTAACAGGAAGTTAGTATAAGGTAGGTGTGTATGTGTGTGTGTTCGAGTGTGAGCTGTCGAAAAAGAGACTTGAGTAGCTTAACTCTTTGCATACGTGAATGACGGCGAATCTATTCACGTAACCAACTAACCGAATGCATTCAAAGGATAACACAAAGCAAATATAAAAACACAGGTTCACAATATCAGTTAAGACTAAGCTAAACACTGGCTATGCCTGGAATGTGTGTTTAGTCTTACTGAGTCCATACGCATTGTACGTAGTTATGTGGTCCCTACACAAAAAACAGTGAGCAGCAGTTCTGCGGGCTAAAACGCCTTGTTAATGAGAGAGGTCAGAGGAGAAGCTGACAAATAACCACACATTACAACAGTGGTACGTAGAGAGCATCTCTGAACACACAACGAGTGAACACTTAAGTGGATAGGCTACAGCAGCGGAAGACCAGTAAGTCTAAAAGTACCTAATAAAGTGCTCACTGTGTGTGAATTGGGCCCTCCCAGTGGGAAGCTGCTGACAGGGCCACTCCAGCGGCGGCGAGCAGCGATGCCAAAACAAGACCACGTGACAATGAAGAAACGACCTCACGAGGAGGCACAATACAACTGCAAAATGCATCACACCAAGAAGGACTCGGCCTGGAGAGAAGGTCATTGTACTGCACTTGCAGCTCTTCAGTTATGGATTTTTTTTTGGGGGGGGGGGGGGGGATAAAAAAAAATAAAAAAAAATGTGTGTACATATACATATATAGTATACAGTACTCCGCAAAAGTTTTAGGCAGGTGGGAATAAATGCTGTAAAATAAGAATGTTTTCAAGAATAGAAATGTTTATTTTTCATCAATTAACAAAATGCATGAACAGAAGAAAAATCCAATCAATATTTGGTGTGACCACCCTTTGCCTTCAAAACAGCACCAAGTATTGATTTGATTTAGATTTTACTTCTGTTCACTCACTTTGCATTTTGTCAATTGATAAAAAATAAACTGAACATTTCACATCTGCCTAAAATGTTTGCACAGTACTGTATGTATATTTCCAGAAATGTTGGTGTATTCCTTTAATGAGTTCAATAATGTATATTGTCAGACCAGGGTCTAATAAGTGGTTTTCTTTCAAACTTTGTACTTCTGGAGGAGGGTCAATCAGAAATAAGCAAGGCGTTTTCTTTATGGGTGGAAGGGGTTGTGTGGTTTTTTTATTGCAGCAGAATTTGTATGCTATATATAGGTTCTATTTGTTGATTTCTCCCCATCTGGATCTCTCCATTTCCCTCGGGGATACCACACTTACGCCATCACCCAGTGCAAGGAACCTCGGCGTGGTGATGGACAGCAGACTGTCCCTCTCCGAAAACAATGCAGCGGTGACCGGGTCATGCAGGTTCTTCCTATATAACATATGGAGAATCCGCCCCTTTCTCACCCCCTACTCGACCCAGCTCCTGGTCCAAGCGATGGTTCTGTCCCGCCTGGACTACTGCAATTCCCTCTTGGCTGCCCTCCCGGCGTCAGACCCTACACCCCTGCCAGACCTCTTCGTTTAGCGTCCACAGGCCACTTGGCACCTCCCCCTCTCCAAACCTCCACCTCATGCTCACGACTACTGTCTGTTCTGGCTCCGCGGTGGTGGAACGAACTCCCCGTTGAGGTCAGAACTGTAGAATCTCTTCCCATCTTCAAGCGCAAACTGAAGACGCACCTCTTCAAGCAGCATCTCTCCCCGTCCCTCCCTACCTCCCTGTGAACCTTAATTGTTGTCTTTCTGTGATTTACTTTCTGTGTATCAGTATTGTTAGTTTGGCTAGGTAAGCAGTGTTTGGCTAGTTAAGGAGTTTGTTCACACTTTTGCGTTGTTTGTTTGTTGTGCAGGTAGCAATTGAAATTGTACTTTGCTCTATGGTCTTTCAGCGCACTTATCCCTGGTTATGGGTATGCACTTTGTTGTACGTCGCTCTGGAGCATCTGCCAAATGGCATTCATGTAATCTAATGTAATTTCCAATGTACATATCATCACAGATATTATAATGTCCCAGTTCATGTTAAAGGGACCTCTGTATGGTACAGCAATATTCTGCATAACAAGCGATTCTAGATTTAGCATAGCTTCTTGTATGTAAAATGAAAACAGCTATGACTAGACTCAAACATTCACAATCTAAACCAGCAATATTACAGGAAACTTTAGGAGGAGGTGGGCAGGTCATAGGCTACCTCATTCACCACATACTCGAGAGGGCGTGCAATAGTTAAACAATAACATAAATCTAACACAAAAAAATCGCAGAAGTTGTAATGCTCTATGGTTTTCCCTTACATTAATTACTGCAACATCAACTGGGCCAGCAGTCACACTAAACGGCAAACTTCAAAAACGCTGCACTTCAATCATAACACAAGCAGACTACACAGCTCACTCACTTTCTGAAAATGAGCTGTGCTCAACATTTATCATATAACTATCCGTCACACAGCACAGTTTGTCTTCAAACCTATTTTTAACCCAAACAAAAAACAATATTGACCAATACCGAATGTGAAGAATGTCGTGACAAAACATTTTCAAATGAATCTTCTTCGCCATTCTGCAAACCATACACAGAGTAAGTTTCCTGCATTTATTCTCAAATAAGTTGGGTTCGATACTAAATATAACCCTGACGATTATTTGAGATTTTCTTTTAATGTTTTTACTTTTCTGACAGTTGCCAATCCTTGGGGCTATGGTGGGGCATTGTCCATATTTTGTATACATGGTTTTCATCATAACATCTTCAAGTACACATCACAAGGTTCAGTGATTTTGCTTCGGTAGTGAACTTCAAAACTGCTGCACTTCAATCATAACACAAGCAGACTACACAGCTCACTCACTTTCTGAAAAGAAAGGTCAGCCATTAATTCCATATCTAAGTATTGTAAAAACTAATTTAAATAGATGTGAGAAGAGTGGAATCCTGTGCATTCACAAACTGTAATGTAATGTAATGGGAAATCTTAAAAATAGATTATTAAAAGTTTTCATTGTAATAATGAAAAGGAACATTAAGACAATACTGTTTTATGTTGATGACAGCAAAACTGCAACTGCAACATCGTATTTATTTAGTTACTTAGTTTAGTCTTAGTTTCATAGTCCTATTTTCTATTTCTCTTAACCTTGAATTCAAGTGACAATATCAAGGATTTTCAGTTTAGAATTGCGTGTCGACAAAGAGAGAAAAGTGCAACAATGTTTTCCTCAGCATTTAAAAAAAAGTATACATAATCACAGTATTTCACATGTTGAGGATGTAATTATGACTGCTGAGCGAATGGGTCATTGTAAACCAAAAATGAGGTTATTTTGTGCTCCCTGACCCCCCTTTAAACCTGTCAATTCAGAGAGCTGAATAAAAAAACCCCACTTTGATTGGTTTGTGCTAGCCCCCATTATGCAGTGCTATGCATAAACCCCCAGCTTCCATCGCTGGGAACGCTGGAAATGTTTACCCACTTGAACTAAAAAAGGACTCAGTACTTATTTAATGACAAAATATTTGTTCTTTTGTTTGTTTGCTGGGAACAAGGCAGTTTTACTTTGTTACGAGAAACAGATATGCTGCATCCAAGGTTCATAGCCAAAGCTCATTTTCAACCCCTGTCACCAGTTTCAGCTTTTGTTTAGAAAACAGAAGAGAATTGTTTAATTGAACACTGCAGCTCATATCGACTATGACATCAGGGAAACTACGTTACAAACAGGACGCTCCCAGTCACTGCTGTGGCCAGACCATTAGCCTATATGCGATGAGACTATAATAAAGAATACAAAAGACCAATTAATGCACACAAATGTAATGGGGAAAAACATTTTTTTTAAACCCCCAAAAAACATAAGCAGTATACATGTACAATACGGATAACAAAACAGAAAACTAAACGGCTCCGAAAGACAACCCATGTTCGGAACTTAACTTACAAATGCGATAAACCAAACGTTTGCACGTAGCCTACTGTTACTCTCATCTTCATAAAAGTAACACATTTCCACTGTGGAACGATAACACTTTTAGGCCTATAGATGGTGCTAAAATGTAGACCTATCGTACGTGTATCTGATATGTGCCCTGTGGCATCATTTTATGTGTAATTAAGTTGCACTAAACAAGTTACCTAGTGGAGAACTAGTAAATAATCTAGTAAATGAATCAAACATTTTCAATCACGTTTGATGTTTTGAATTATTCTATTCTAATCATTCTAATCATATTCCGATGGAATTTAAACACGTGATCATCCAGTAAATCCTAGCTATTTTGGTTTTATTGTGTAAAATCACAATTCGAATTGCTATTGGATGAACATAATCCCGTTTTTTCAGGTGCTCTCGTTCTCTCGTCCTATTGGATATCAGGTGTGCTTGCTTCACAGTAATTGGCTCCTTATAACATTTTACCGCCATGTTAGGCGCCTAGGACTGGGAGACTGATCAAACGTGTAGCAGATGCCGACCCTCGGTCTGTGATATAACGGGAAAGCACAGCCTAATAACTGCAAAACTGTTGACAATCTGCGAATTGATGTTTCAGCTAATTAACTATTGGCCTGCTACTAGTTGTAGCCTTAAACACGATGTACATAACTTACTATTTTAAATGTTTCGGGACAATCTAGTGCCCATTTTAACGTAGCCTATCTTTATTGGGTTGTAGACAACTATTCCAGCACACAAGATGATCAGGAATGCGGATTTTAGGTCTGGGCTTCTCGGCTACAATTCAGTTCACAGTTCTCGGACACATTTTACAAGTAGTCTAGCCTACGTGCACAGGTTTTAGCATACAATTACAAATATAAATAGCATACGAATAGAATATCCAGCTATATTAAAACATTTATTTAGTAGCCTACCTAACACATTTCATGAAACCATGCTGCTTACTATCCCAGTTGCACCATGTGTAGCCTAGTTTACAATGCAATTAGCCTGGTTTGTGGTTTACTAATTTAGGGTAATCAGATAGCCTACGCTACGAATAGGCTATTTTCAAAAATAAACGCGTACCTTTTGAGATTTTGTTTTGGTTGTGTTTTTTTTATTATTTAGAAATGATTCTGATAATGTTTTCCCACGTTCTGTAAATAGCCCATAGTCATAGACTACATTTCCCTAAGCGTTCCGTCGCATTACTGAGCTGACTCGAACGCACAACAGGTGGATTTGAACAAGCCAACCGAGACCTGTCAGCATCTAAAAGCCGTTGCCTTTGACATTATTCTCCGCCCCGTGAGTAACCAAAGCAAGAGAAGTCGCAGACGCTACAATACGAGGCGCTAATAGTTTTTTCTCCAGCAATGCGTCCTAATTGAAAATGTTCAACTTGTTGAATTCTCCGCTCATATTGAGAGTATGTAACGTTACAGACACTGGGTGAGTTGTAAACTCTAGGGTTAGCCTACTTTACATACCGACTACCTGCCTCGATTTTTTCTTTAAAGAAAGGCCTAATATAGCCTAAAATTCGTTTAGATTTTGAATATTGTTCATCCGGATTACAATGCCTACCAAGCAAGAATCAATGATGGACCTGCACTTGGAATACGTGAAAATTAAAGCGCATTACGACGAGTGAGTGTTTCCGTGACAAGCTGCTAAGTAGGCTATTGCAAACTAGCCTACAAAGTATCCCTTCGAGTGTCCTGCCTTTAGTTACGCTTTTCGAAGTTGTATTTATAAACAAAAAGTGTGTTTAGTTTCCCAGAACATAAAACGTTGGTATCTTATTTTCTATTAGCTAGTTACAAGTCGCGCATGGAACTAGCCGGACTGTAAGATTCCATGTTAGCTATCGGGGATATAACCAATTGGTGGCAATGCTCGTTAACTATCAAACTACGATTCAAGGTGTGATTGGCGAACCCATGCAATAGTTTGCTCAAATGCAACGACACAGAAAAATGAATTACATGTGGCAGAACAGTTAGCCCAAGCATGTCCACAAATGTAATATACACCGAATGTTAATGTAACTATTTCCGCGTGATCAAGGTTGCGTATGTCTATTGACAACGATGCATGGGACCATATAGCCTCTAGGCTACCTAGGCAAAACTCACTACTGTGTAGAACCGACATGCACTGCTGTGTTGTTTACAAGAGCAATCAAATGTTGTATCGTTTAGATTTCCACATAGGTAGTGTTAATATGTTTCATGTAATTAAACGGTCTAAATTGTTTCGCAACAGGTTGGCATATCTTTTTGATGTGGGATTAAAATTAGATTGCTATGCTTGTTATTGTGTGGGTTTATTGTGAGAACAAACAACAAACAACTGCACACAATGACTCTTCACTTTCATCGGAGAAGGTACCGACTTCCACGCAGATAATTATACACTTTGCAGACCCAGGTCACGCGTTGCGATCGTTCCACTTTTAGTTCCTTGTAAGCAAGAAATACTGAATTGTGGCTACGCGTCTTCGACAGGTAACTTGACATTACTGAAATAAGTGTGTGCACCTCGTTGTACGATTGAACAATTGCCCTTTAGAGACTGGTGTCTCTACAAGTGGTTTTCTACGCGTGTTTGTATGATCAACCAAGCAGGTAAAAAGGGACAACGGTGAAATTAATGGAATGCTATCCAAATCCAAACTGAAATTCTACACCCCAAATTCGCCCCCACAAAGACAAACTAGTTTGATTGTACTATTATGCATAGCTGCCAACTCTCACGCTTTCGGCGTGAGACACACGCATTTGCCTGTTTTCACACGCACATGCAAATGCGTGTCTCACGCCGAAAGCGTGAGAGTTGGCAGCTATGTATTATGTGTTTATCTGCAGTCTAGTATGTTGAATACTATTTGTTCATGCTAGTGCTTTACTGTGCAGTTGTTACTCATATTATAATGCATTGTTGATAAACAAATTTTGTAAATAAGTTAAAAATAAAACTTATTTACCACACGGAGAAAGCACAGGTTAACATGAAGGAATTATTGTAACTAACTCAAAAGGATTGCTTACTGATCCCTGAAGTATTTGGTCCCACGTAACCTTAGTCATTGAAGTAATGGGCAAGGAACTGGGCTTGTAGCTTAAAGGCTGCATGTTTGGTTCCCAAGTAGGACAATCCTGTTAAATAGTCCTACCAGTGAATGGTGTGTGTGCCCTGCGATGGACTGGCGACCTGTCCAGGGTGTATTCCTGCCTTTCGCCCAATGTATGCTGGGATAGGCTCCAGCCCCCCTGCGACTCTGTTCAGGTTATCCGATCACAGTTCAAAGAGGATCAAAGAGTGCTTTAGTGATCTTTGGTTTCCCCGATAGCAATGTGTCTTGAAAATGCAGGACATACTTCAAACACAATTTCAGGACAGCTCTTGAAACTTCTATGTGTGGTTCCGAAAACACGGTATGAGGAGAATTTTCCAGATTTACATGAAGAAAGCCTTCCCTTCACTTAATTATTTTTCAAAACGGAATCAAAATGACATTCAGAGGTTAGGTTGCTAACAAATTCCACTTTCCTTAACATAATTAACATTAGACAATAGGCTTCCCAATTTACTGAGGCAGCCTGAATAGCCATTTTAATCAAAAAAGTAAAATCTTGCGGAAGCATTAGAACATAAGATCACTTGCGTTGATCCCAAAACTGCTCATGTGGGAAATTTGTGGTAGGGTAGATAGAGGACATTGTTTTAGGTATGTTTAGATAATTGATTTGTCCTCTGTCAGTACAAAGGCTGAGATGGACAGGATATACGCAATAATTGGTATCTCACGACTAGTCCCAGAATGTTGTGGAAAAGAAAAGAGAAGAGAAAATAAAAAAATTTAAACAAATGACCGGGAACTCACCCCTGGTCAGGCAGGACTGGCACGATTACTCATGAATCAGTTAAATGTACTATTGTTCTCCTACAGAGTCAGTTTCTCTCAATAAGAGAGTCTGTAAAATGAATGTACCTGTCACGTAATGTAAGGCAACCAGCTGTAAGTGCCTGTAATCAGCCTGGTTCTTGTCTCAGCTCCTTGGCTGTGACTAGGCACATTTTCCCTGTGCATCCTCCTGCTCTGTCCATTATCTTAACCCGCTTAACTTGAACAGGGTCGCAGGGGGGCTGGAGCCTATCACAGCATACATTGAGCGAAAGGCAGGAATACACCCTGGGCAGTCACACAAGGGCAGCCTAACAGGAGGTCACGTGACCCTCTCGCTGGTATTCAGAGGCCGATTCCCCCATCGTTGGTGTGCGCCTATCTGCATCACTGCCGTGCCAAAGCAAAGCCGGGCACAAGACCGCCATTTCTGAAGCGGACTCTCCCAAAGATGGGTGGCACTGATGGTGTGGTGGTTAGCACTGCCGCCTCACAGCAAGGAGGTCCTGGGTTTGAATCCCGGTCGGCCGGGGCCTCTCTGTGTGGAGTTTGTATGTTCTCCCTGTGTTCGTGTGGGTTTCCTCCAGGTACTCCGGTTTTTTCTCATACATAAGAAGTATGCTTAGTGGACAGTACATATTTTGAGGACACAGTAGTTGGGAGGTTATTTCGAAGGGGGGGGGAGCTTTGGAACATTATATGCCAAGTTTTTTGTTCATAAACAGAAGTTTAAAATGAATTAAAATTTATCCTCAAATCTCTCAATTTGTTTAGAAATGCAAAGAATTACAAATTATTGAAACATTATAGATCCTTTTTCACTGAAACCTCTGGCTAAATGTGTTTTTTTTGTGCGTGCATGTCACTTTTTTTTTTTTTTTTTTCCCAGCCTTTAGAAATAGTATAGAAGGCGATTTGTGTTTTGTATACATTGGTTTTAGAAGGTTAGAAGCAAGTGTTTTAGGTGATAGGCGTAGTCATTTGCTTTTAAAAATAAAGGAAGATGTGTTGTGATTTTGATGCGTGTGAAGGCGGAAGTGTGGGTATGATAGAGACATGTTGGTGTCATGAAGGCTTTACTGAAGATCCAAGCTGTTTGTACAAATTAGGCTTCCTGTACAGAACCGCCGGTCTTAACTTCCTGTAGAGCTTCACAGAGCTCTCGTTAACGTATTATTTTTTTTCCTAGGTTGAATCATGAAAATCAAGACTTCTAGGGGTGAAATCTGACCATATATTTGTGAATTATGAACATGGACATCTCTCAAGCACACAGTAAAGTACTATGTGCTCAATGTGTAGGGGAAAATTCACAGAATGAAAGATCTCCCTCCTAAAAGCATGATAACCAATCACAAGTCAAAATCAGACTCCGCCTTAGTGAGCAGGCTGGTTCCTCCAAAACTCTCGACGATGTGTGCTAAAAGTTTATCAATATATCTGTATTAAAGTATGATATGTACCCTGTATAGTTTCAAACTGATTAACTGCTAAATTGTGCCAGGATTACACAGTGAGCCCAGCCAGCTGGCAGGGGGGGGCCCATCTTGAACTGTGTAGACCAAACTGTCAAGGACACGGGCAGAGCAAGATATGACTATACAGCTGATTTCTCCGGGACTCTCAATGTTTTATGCCAGGAGTGTATCTATTTGACCTAGAACATTAATTATAGCTGAGCTTATGAAAACGCAAGAAACCACAGTGAAAACTGTCGAAATGAGAGCAAAGAATGCTACTTACATTTACTCCCTTAGAAGAGAATAATTAATCAAATGTTTAGTATGTCTGTAGATTAGAAAAGTATATTAGAAGTGAATATTAATGAAATGTTTAGTTTGTCTGTATATTTTCAATGATTACTGCTGCTTAGTTCGTCTTATAAAAGCGAAAGATACAGAGTGACGTGTATGGATGACGTGTTAGAGGGAGGGCATCCAGAACTTTCTGAGGTCTGGTAGTTTGCCAAGAGCAGGTGCGGGGTGAAGTGAGGACACGTAGTTGGCAGAATGCCCTGAACTTTGTACAGAGTTGGCAGAGCATAAGGACCGTTGGCAATTTGCCACAATGACGTTGTGGGAGGAGCGTTGGGAGGAGTTACGATAAGAAAAGTGTGGGTGATTTGCCAGAATGAGGTTTGAGGAGGAGTTGTAGGTGGAGTAACTGTGTATAAAATGGGTGTACAAATGCCAGTCGGGGTTCAGTTCTGGAGAGCTGATCCGGCTTTATGCACGTGTGCTAATAAAGTCTGATTTTCCTGAAGATCTTGCTGCCTGGTGTCGTCTTTTCCCTCGCGAAGATGTTTTTCGACAAATTGAAGATTTGGACTCTGTCGTTTCCTAGACACGACATTTGGGGGCTCGTCCGGGATACGAAAGAGAAAGAGAAGCTCCCGGCGACTGGAGACCAGGGCGGAGAGTACTTTTTGATAGGCTGCAGCTGCAGCTTATCAGGGAATGAAAGTATTCAAGGACTCTGATCTCCTCTCCCGGACGCCGGAGGCAACATTCTCTCGTATAATTAACCCGGCAACTAAATTAAGGGGAAAAACGTAGCAAACTTTTCAGGAAACGTGTGCGAGGTGAACTGTGAGTAAACGGTGTGAGAATGTATTAATTGTGTTGGAAAATGTTTTTTTAGCAGAACTTGTATTAAGTCTAAAAAAGTATATTGATACTGCGGACTGAAGTTATATTGTTGCTGCTAACGGTTTTAAGTTGTTAAGAGAAATTACTGTTACGCTGTGCTGATGCTTCGAAGGCTTGTGCAAATATAATGTTGTATTGAGGCAACAAAGATAAAAATAACGCTGTGCTGAGGCTTAGAATGCTTGTGCGTGTGCGGATATAACGTTGTATTGAGACAACGGAGGTCAAAATCGTTATTTATGCATGTGTAAGATAAGAAACGCAAAGGGTGAATAAAAGTATTAATGGGAGAAAATACAGGCTCTGGCGGAAAAATAAAGATAAAATATATAATAATATAGATAATAATAGGGAAAATAAAGGTTAAAGACATAATAATATAGATAATAATAGGCGGAAAAAATATAAATAAATAGATAATAATATAAAAGTATTACGGGCAGTATATGAAAATGAAAAAGGGAAAGAAAACTGCGATTGAGATAATAGCGGGGGTGTATCTTAAATGTATACAGGAGATAGAAACTATCTCCGATAAGTGGAAACAAAAAAAGAACTAAGAAAATGGTGGCAAAATGGCCGTTTGATAAGAAAAATATGCGGAGGAGAAGGAGAGTGTAATGGCGGCGGGTAGAAACTGAAGCGAAGAGGCGACTCCGCCTCCATATGACGTGTGGCCTTGGGAAGGAGGAGTGTGGAGAAGGGGGGTCAAAACAGGTGCAGAGGAACTTAGCTGGGTGATACAGAACTATAATTTTTTTTAAATAAAAAAAGAACAACACAGAAACCCATACGGTTTCGCGATAAGGGGGAGCTCCCCAAAATAGTAGGGCCATTAGTAATTAGGGTTGCTGTACCTCGATACATTCCCTGGTCCACTCAGGGCATGCAACATGTAATAACAAATCTCCCTGAGTTACAGAATGGAGTGAGCCACTGGTTCAGGGTGCTGGAGCAGGAGATGAGCGGCCGAATCTTGGCTGTCGGGGGCCTGAAGGCTCTCCTGGGGAAGGTTGTGGGGATGGAAACAATGCTGGACATATTCGAGCAGGCTGGCGCTGTCAGAGCCCAGATGCAAACCTACAGCAGTGGACAGTGGGCCATTTGACAATGTACGTGCTGCGCAGGTGGAGGCTGATAACCGAAAGGGACGCACAAACAGATCCCATAATGCCGTAAAGCCATACGGGAGGGGATGTCACCAGGAGTGCGGTGCCGCCTCGATGAGGTGGTGGGAATGAACACCATGACACACAGGGAGTTTGTGGATCATGTGGCGCATGCTGAAGATAGACCGCGAAAAGATGGAAAAAAGCTGGAAGATCAAGCAAAAGACATTCAAAGAAAACTACTGTGCAGCTGAAGGAGCTGGAAGCCAAAGAACAAAAGCACCCCCCACACCTGAACCATGGAGCAGCCCAATGGCGCCCCGCCAGCGGTGGTCTACAACTTCTCCGGCATCCCTCACCCAGTGGCCATGCAAGGTAATATACAAGGGGGGGAACTACAAATGGGTGGGAACCAAATGAAGGGAGGGCCAGGGAATGGTGGGCAAACCAATCAGTGGAAAGGGCAGCAGAGTCAGCGCAATTTTGATGATTCTGGTAGGGGTAGTATTTATGATAGCTGGTATTTATCTGATTCTAATTGGAGTAGATAATCAAAGTAAAAATAAAAGTAAACTTGGTGAACTAACGTAGTAAGTAGAGGAGTAACACAGAACCAGACGCCTTCCTAAAGGTTCTTTGTCTCTTTTTATTTTCTTGCTCGTGTGAGCTTGTGGGTGAGGGACGTTGTCCCCGGTATTTGTATTTTGGTTTGTGTTTTTTCCTGAGCTGCGTCTCATGGTTCTTTATTTCCATGCCTAGTGTTTTTTCTGGGTTGTATGTTGTTATTTTGGTTTTGGTTTTTTAGGGTCATTTTATTCCAGCTTACAGCTGGGAGTGCCAGAAGCACCAACAGTGCCCCAGCGGACCCAGTACGAGAATTGCAAGCTGGCTCACCAGTGGAGGGACGTGCAGACCACATCCACTGGTTGGAAGATCAAGCCGGCTCACCAGTGGAGGGACGTGCAGACCACATCCACTGGTTGGATCCAGGAGCCCACCTGTTACATGGACTATGGCAATTCCTCGTGCTACGAATCAACATGTTAACAAAATTAACAGAAGTGTGTGATAATTTTAATAGCTGAGTCACTTAGGATAATACATACAGCTGTGATACGGCTATGGCCAGTCAAATTACGCGGGATGCACTTGTGCAGAGAGTGTTGGAGGAACCATGGAAACGCCATTATATTGAGGAGTCTGAGGCAATTGGATGCTGCTATAGCAGCAGGGGATGTGCAGGAACCCAACTTAGTATGGTGCATTGGCCAAGGGAGATATTCGGGGCCATAGGTTTTGACCCCGAAAGGGGGGAATGTAGGGGAAAATTCACAGAATGAAAGATCTCCCTCCTAAAAGCATGATAACCAATCACAAGTCAAAATCAGACTCCGCCTTAGTGAGCAGGCTGGTTCCTCCAAAACTCTCGACGATGTGTGCTAAAAGTTTATCAATATATCTGTATTTAAGTATGATATGTACCCTGTATAGTTTCAAACTGATTAACTGCTAAATTGTGCCAGGATTACACAGTGAGCCCAGCCAGCTGGCAGGGGGGGGCCCATCTTGAACTGTGTAGACCAAACTGTCAAGGACACGGGCAGAGCAAGATATGACTATACAGCTGATTTCTCCGGGACTCTCAATGTTTTATGCCAGGAGTGTATCTATTTGACCTAGAACATTAATTATAGCTGAGCTTATGAAAACGCAAGAAACCACAGTGAAAACTGTCGAAATGAGAGCAAAGAATGCTACTTACATTTACTCCCTTAGAAGAGAATAATTAATCAAATGTTTAGTATGTCTGTAGATTAGAAAAGTATATTAGAAGTGAATATTAATGAAATGTTTAGTTTGTCTGTATATTTTCAATGATTACTGCTGCTTAGTTCGTCTTATAAAAGCGAAAGATACAGAGTGACGTGTATGGATGACGTGTTAGAGGGAGGGCATCCAGAACTTTCTGAGGTCTGGTAGTTTGCCAAGAGCAGGTGCGGGGTGAAGTGAGGACACGTAGTTGGCAGAATGCCCTGAACTTTGTACAGAGTTGGCAGAGCATAAGGACCGTTGGCAATTTGCCACAATGACGTTGTGGGAGGAGCGTTGGGAGGAGTTACGATAAGAAAAGTGTGGGTGATTTGCCAGAATGAGGTTTGAGGAGGAGTTGTAGGTGGAGTAACTGTGTATAAAATGGGTGTACAAATGCCAGTCGGGGTTCAGTTCTGGAGAGCTGATCCGGCTTTATGCACGTGTGCTAATAAAGTCTGATTTTCCTGAAGATCTTGCTGCCTGGTGTCGTCTTTTCCCTCGCGAAGATGTTTTTCGACAAATTGAAGATTTGGACTCTGTCGTTTCCTAGACACGACAAATGAACTGTGATTGAATGCATTTTACTTTGTACATGTGACGCTCTTGGACTGATGAACTCGTTGAAATTAATCCTGCTTATTTTGTTGTGCACAGAAATATGCTTTAAATGAAAGGAAAATCAGATGTGGCATTTATGGATGTGGATGGTAAGAAAAAAATATTGAACCTCATTATCTCATTTAGTACAGTTCTCTGGTGTTATAAATCACATCTTGTTGTGTGCTTCTGTGAGCACATGTACAGTGGTCTGCAGAATTATTGGCACCCCCGATTGGCAATGTATTGTTTTGTGCATTGCCAGTTAAGGGTGCCAATAATTCAGGAGCCCACTGTATATTCTCACACTCTGTTTCTGACTTCTGTCTTGTGTTCCTTATTACAGTTTGGTTTAAATGTCAAATCACAATACACTGCCTTATTACAATCTCTCTCTCTCTCAAAACTCTAAGTGGATAGACTACAGCAGCAGAAGACCTTATAAGTCTATTGGATATCTAATAAAGTGCTGAGTGTATATTTCAAAGTATTTTCACTGCACCATGTTTTGTCATCCATGACTGCTGTATTATATATATATAGGATTTCGGCGGCACGGAATACACCCTGGGCAGTCACACAAGGGCAGCCTAACAGGAGGTCACGTGACCCTCTCGCTGGTATTCAGAGGCCGATTCCCCCATCGTTGGTGTGCGCCTATCTGCATCACTGCTGTGCCAAAGCAAAGCCGGGCACAAGACCACCATTTCTGAAGCGGACTCTCCCAAAGATGGGTGGCACTGATGGTGTGGTGGTTAGCACTGCCTCCTCACAGCAAGGAGGTCCTGGGTTCGAATCCCCGTCGGCCGGGGCCTCTCTGTGTGGAGTTTGTATGTTCTCCCTGTGTTTGCGTGGGTTTCCTCCGGGTACTCCGGTTTCCTCCCACAGTCCAAAGACATGTAGGTTAGGCTGATTGGAGAGTCTAAATTGCCCATAGGTATGAGTGTGTGTGTGAGTGAATGGTGTGTGTGCCCTGCGATGGACTGGCGACCTGTCCAGGGTGTATTCCTGCCTTTCGCCCAATGTATACTGGGATAGGCTCCAGCCCCCCTGCGACCCTGTTCAGGATAAGCGGGTTAAGATAATGGATGGATGGATGGATATATAATTTCTTTCCTGCCAGCTGAGTAGGAGGATATACACCCGTCTTTCTAAATGTGCAATCATACCCTCAGATACATTCAGATGGTAGATGTTCAATTGAAAGCAGAAATAACTAAATTGTTTATTTGTAATATTTAATGTGCTGCAGGTATATCTGTTGCTCCTGTTCTGTGACCTCTCCTATTGCTGTGGAAGTGCAGAATATTTAATTAATGGAGAGTGCTGTCCGATGTGCTCACCTGGTAAGTCACTATCTTTTATCAAATAAAGCTTCTACTGCAGTATATGTTGGCTTACAGGCATTAAGAAGTGAAAGTTCTCTTCATTTTGTTGTCATTGAAATGTCATTTCAAATGTATACATTTTAGCTTTGTTTTGTGATTAATCTTTCACATAGGGGAGCATGTTTATAAGCACTGCACAGAATACACAAGCACCTCCTGTAAACCGTGCACTGCCGGATCATTCATGGCGGTGCCCAACGGTCTTCTTCATTGTATCACTTGTACAGTCTGTGACCCAGGTGAGAAACGATTAATGTTCAACCAATGTGTTTATTCATGACATGGCCATTTGCAACTTGCTTGACTGTCTTTCTAAAAAATGTTAAAAAGTTAAATTCTATATTCTGTTTTTACTTGATGGGTAACAGGTTGGTAGTGTGATAATACGGGTCTTTATTCTCCGTTCAGGTCTTGATTTAAAGACAGACAGGGAGTGCAGTCCCACCTCTGATGCAGTGTGTGGGCCTCTGGATCAGCACTACTGCACTGAGACAGATCATAAGAAGGGCTGCAGATTAGCACAGAGACACAGTATCTGCAGGCCTGGGACATTCATCAGACGCAATGGTGAGATTGCATCATATCCGCCATCTATGGGGGAGTATTGGGTCATCTGCCCCCCCAATCCTGATTCAAAACCAAAATAATCATGATGGTGAAACTGCATCCAACAGTCAAAAACATATTAACTCCCTGAAATAAAGTCATAAAAACGTTAATCCAACCAACCTTCTTCGCCATTCTGCAAACTACACACAGAGTAAGTTTCCTGCATTTATTCCCAAATTACAAAAATTGGGTTTGATACTAAATATAACCCTGATGACTATTTGAGATTTTCTTTTAATGTATTTACTTTTCTGACAGTTGCCAATCCTTGGGACTTCAGGAAATTACAGCTGGAACAAAGACATCAGACAGTGTATGTGGACCAAGAAATGATCCTCGTTCCAGAGTTGCTGCGCTTGTGCCTGTGCTGCTCGTAGCAGCTGCTTTCATAGCAATCATTTTAATTTTGCGTAAGCTTCCCCCATCTATCTGACAAGACTTAAAATATATAAATACCATAAATATTGAAAGAGTATTGTGCTTTAAATGGCAGTTTGAAGTTGGCTGTGTTACTTGTATTCTGTGAACAGGAAAGAGAAAACAAAATGGAGGGATAGAACAGCCGCAGGATGAAGGTAAGGGAGTGCACATCTTTGTGGGGGAGATCACAATTCTGATAAGAATACCATTAGATGGGCTGTGTGTAGCCTGGACTGCATCTGTTACAGTCTGCATCTGTTACAGTCTGTTCTAACAGGTTAGAGCCATTCTGCTCATATACATTACTGTTACTGTTTGCATCTGTTAGTCTGTTCTGCCAGGTTAGAGCCATTCTGTTTACATTATAATGAGGGGTAGTTTCAGTTAATGTATTATCTCATAAATTAATCACCACTGTAAAGACAAACCAAAAACTGGAACAAAGCAAAAGCACATCAGTGAACGTGGACCAAGATAGTTATTGTGGCTGTGCTGCTTGTAGTAGAAGAATCAGTTGTGACTTTACGAACCATTCTCATTTTAAGTAATCTACCAATCTATCTGAGCCGGTTTAAAGTTGACAGTTATCTATATTCTGTGAACAGAAATCGTCATATTTACACAAGAGATATGAGTGGTAAGCATACTAGATTTTAAAGAATTAAAGATGGACATCAAAAAAAGTAATGTAATGTTACATTTTAAAGTTATTCTGAAAGATGTAAACTTTCTATTCTAAATAATTAAATAACTAACTAAATAATTAACCAGTATTTTGCTTTCAGAGAGGAGAATGAAGAACACTTTTAAACATTTTTTTATACATTTGAAGTGCAGAATTGGCTAATTGCTATAATGTTAGTTAATTTAATTCTGGAGTCACTCCTGGTGTTGATGAATGAAATGATACTTTTACAGTTTTACAGTACTGTATTTACTGAGATAGTCTCCACTTTTCTAGGAAACCGAAAGAAAAGACCTGTTTAACCAGCCACAGGATGAAGGTAAGGAGCGCATGATGGCTTAATGAGGGAAATAACGAAAGCTGATAAACTATTAGATGTCACATGACTGCCCCTACTACAGTCTGTATGGACTTGTATAACAAGTTAAAGCCCTTTTCATTCTATTTATGAACATATTTTCATTTTATTGAGGGGTGCTTTCAATTAATGTATTCCTTCATTAATTAAACACCAGTGTGAAAATCCATCCATCCATTATCCATCTTATCTAACCTGACTATTCCTGGTCAGTGTTGCAGGGCAGGCAGAAGCTCATCCCAGCATGCAGGCGGGAGGAAGGAATGCATCCTGGACAGGTTACCAGTCCATTGCAGAGCACGTAACATTCATGCCTCCGCTGATTCCTTGAGGAAAATGTATCTAATATGCATGTCCATTTGCTATGGGAGGAAACCAAAGTATCTGGAGGAAACCAAAATGGACATGGAGGAAACATATAAACATACTCCAGAAAGAAAGATTTCAGCTGGGATTTGAACCTGTTACCTTGCTGTGCCGTCTGAAATCCAATTTACTAACTGGAGGAGAAGCAATCGGCACAATTGCTAGTCAATGGAATCTTGAAGAAAATTGAAGGCCAATTTCCCCAGCAACTGTGGCATTAGAATATTTTCACATTGTCTCTATGGTGATTTGTTTCAATCATGATATTAGACATGCATGAACTGAAAGAGACAAGCTTGCAGCAGTATATAAATAAATATACAATAAAATCACAGACTTCTTCACATCTTACAAACTTGGTGTTGAGCTCCAAAAGAGGAAGCTGACTGTGCTCAGAACAGTGATGAAAAATCAGCCAGGACTCCCCAAAGAGCTTCTGAACACACAGGTCAGAGCTGTGAATTCCTCCAAATCTGCATTCATTTAACTGATCAAACATAAAGCATTACAAGTTCATGTCTTTCTTTCTCAGTGAAAACTGCAGCACTGCTTTTTTCGGTCAGATTTAGAATGACTTGAGTAATCAATCATTAATAAGAACTGTATCATTCACATGATCAAATATTTATATTTTATATGTAAATATGTGTAGTGTATATGTAACTTTTACACTGAGGACTAAATGTAAGTAATATGATTTTTTATTTGATATATGCATATTTCTGTCTGCAAATGGTGTCACGTATTTTGTAAAGCGAAACTGCTTTTTGTGCAGGTAGCAGTTGAAATTGTACTTCCCTCTAGTGTCTTTCAGTGCACTTATCCCTGGTTATGGATATGCACTTTGCTCTTGTTGTATGTCGCTCTGGATAAGAGCGTCTGCCAACTGCCTTTAATGTAATGTAATGTAATGTAATGTAATGGTATTGTCGCCTTGTAATACCAGCCTGATTGCTTGATATGCTAAATTACAAAACTACCTTATACTACTATGTATCAACAGAGAGAATATATAACTTGATGTCAACTGAAATATACTCATGTACTTCCTTCCCACCTCAATTTCTCATAAAGAAAAAAAAAAAAAAAAAACGATTGGGGAATTATTCTAATCTGAGTAGTGCGATGCACATTTTCTTCCTCATTTATGTAAATTTTGATTGCATATTTTAACACCACAATCGTCCCCATGTCCTTCTGTAATAAGCTTCACTAAGAAACTGTTTTGGACTATAAAGCCCTTGAGTGCACTGTTCTAGGCTAACTACTAGTTAACAGCTCCGTGAAGCTAGCAACTTCAAGCATCCAGTTTAACCCAAGACCAAGTCGTTTGTTTTTATGGTTCAAAGGACAAACACAACATGGAGTCAGGAACTAAAGGCGTCCATTTTTCTGCACATAATAGGAGAAGATGCATTGGACATTTACAATAGCTTTCATATTGACAAGGAAACTTTAACATTGACTGTGCTGATGGCAAAGTTTGAAGAATACTTTGTGCCCCAAAAGAATGTAACTTTTGAGAGATGCAAGTTTTACTCTGCCGATCAGCGTCCGCCATCAGACCCCTCCAACTCATCCAGAATGCAGCAGCTCGTCTTCAACCTTCCAAAATACTCACGTCACCCCCCTGCTTACTTCCCTCCACTGGCTGCCTGTCATGGCTCGCATCAAATTCAAAACATTGGTGCTAGCCTTCCAAGCAGTTAAGGGGTCTTCCCCAGCTTACATACAAAAAATCATCAGACCCTACACCCCTGCCAGACCTCTTCGTTCAGCCTCCACAGGCCGCTTGGCACCTCCCCCTCTCCAAACCTCCACCTCATGCTCACGACTACTGTCTGTTCTGGCTCCGCGGTGGTGGAACGAACTCCCCGTTGAGGTCAGAACTGTAGAATCTCTCCCCACCTTCAAGCGCAAGCTGAAGACACACCTCTTCAAGCAGCACCTCTCCCCATCCCTCCCTACCTCCCTGTGAACCTTATATCGCGTGCGAATATTTCGCGTCAAAACCTTACACACCGGACGCGATGCGACTTTGCGAGACTTTTTTTTTTTTTTTTTTTTTACAAAAGATTCGCCTAAGTTTCAGAACGAAAAAAACATGGATTCAACTTCATCCAGTGATGACGATGTGGTCCTCTACCTCCTCACTCGACAGAAGAAGAGGAGATTGCAGTGTCCGAGTAAAAAGCTACACACGGTGCCTCCCGTATTTTGACATTACGTTAGCCAAACCTGCTGACACTTTATCTTGCTACCAACTCTACTTCCAAAAGTAAACTACATAAGCTTACAATCCTGATAGGCGAGTTGTTCGGCGATGCTGCTCCACACGTTGTCCTTAACGTCATTATCTTTGTACTGTTGATGTTCCTTATCATATAACACGGGGTTTTGAGACACACAAACAATTAACTGGTCCGCCATTTTCTATTTTTATATGGTTTTGTAAACTAATCTGGAATCACTTGTGGCACTCTTTGCTGTACCGTGCGTAGTGTACATTGTCGTAACGTCGTTCCACGCAATGTGATTGGTTGATGCGTTTATTCGCAGCGCGAAACTTCAGAAGTTCCTTCGCTCCTGGTGCGAAAAAAAACCTGTCGTTTTTTCGCGGCGAAATATTCGCGTTCGGTGTGTAAGGACTCATAGGAAACCAGCAGTTCTAAAAAATATTTTTTCGTGCGAATTATTCGCGCGAAAAATACGCGTCTCTTGTTTTTCTCAAGAGAAGTTACTTTACATCTTGCACAGTAATCTACAGCTTTCTTTCCACACTTTCTGGAGTCCAACGGCAGATTGGATCTCGGCATGTTCCCGAATCAAGTAAGTTATTCTTACCTTGACCACCGTGATGAAGTATCTTACCTCCGAGAAAATGACATGCAGGCATTACAGGTATTGTTTTGAATAGAAGAACATGCTGGCAGATTTGTTAACACGGGTCAGGCCAGCCTTGCTTTTTGACACTCCAAACGGAAATGGAACGATTGGCAATATAGGCGTAATTCAGGTGAATATTATTCACTTTAGGATTACATGACTTGTATGTATGCGGCATGTGATTAAAACGTTGTTATGTTGTTATGCATCCACCTAAATGAAGATAAAGTAGAGGTACATTTTTGTTCTTTAAGGAATATATCTCCCACATGTGCACTGAAAATACAATAATGGTCTATTTGGGTCATTAAAAACTACATTCAGAAGGTGCGGGGATCACTGCATTTACTCCATAGACCCATATCTTTATATATTGTACTGTATTTTCTGTGAAACAACGTTACCAGCAAATGTTGCTGTGTTTCCAGTGTGAGGCGGCCGTACGTTGCTAATCAACTGTTGGTCGCTCCGTATAAGAGCGTCATTAATGTCAGTGTAATGTAATCTAATACTTTTGCTCACCGAAAAATTGCCCCGTCTGAGACAAAAGTATATATGTTCTAAGTTATTTAACCAATCTAGATTTAAAAAAATTCCAAGAAATAAAAGCTAAATTCGTATCTGTCATCGCATCTACATCTTTTGACCTCAAACTCAACTGTCTTCAGGGTATAGCAAAAACAAATGAATTGACCTTGGTGTTCCAATACTTTTTGAGGGGATGTATTATGTCTGGGATATTCAAGAATATCGTGGAGTTTGCTGATAACAGTTTGTTCTATTTTCATTTTGTCGCATTGAAAGTTATGATTTTTATTATTTTCATAATTGTATGTTTAAAGATTAACAAAGTGAACAAACTGTTTCAGTTGGAGTACTGATAGTGCAAGGGATTTCCAAACTTTTCACTTTCGTGGTGACTTGATCATAGATGCATCTCAGATCATCAACTCAGCCCTGAATTTATTTTCTCCTGGGTAATTAGTGCTACTGATTCATACCTGACTCCCAGGTAAAGGGAGGGTGGAAAAATAGCAGTTCTTGGCCCTCTGGGATCATGAGCTAATGATTCCTGCTATATAATAAGTAACAAATGAACAGTCAAAATTATAATTGAAATAACTATTATACATCTATTATACACATATTCAGATTTTATATTTTGGATGGAATGAGAATATGTTATTTTATGAATTACGATACATGGACATCTATCAAGCACACAGTAAAGTATTATTATTATGTGTTTCATGAACTGTGATCGAGTGCATTTTACTTTGTTGTCTAACTCTGTTGGAGTTAAATTAATCCTGCTTATTTTGTTGTGCACAGGCATCTGCTTTCAATGATGTGGCAAATCATGTGGCATTTGTGGATGTGGATGGTAAGAAACAAATATTTAGCCTCATTATCTTCATTGTTATGAATCACATCTTGTTGTGTGCTTCTGTTAGCACATGTACAGTGGTCTCCTGAATTGTTGGCACCCCTGATTGGCAATACACTTCCTAATTACAATCAAAAGGTAACGTTTGTCATTATCATTTTAAATATACAGGTGCATCTCAAAAAATGTTTTTATTTTATTAAATTTTTTTAGTAATTTTCATACATTCTAGATTCATTACACAAAGTTATTTATTTCAAACCTTGAGGATTACGGCTTACAGCTCATTACATTACATTACGTGACATTTAGCAGACGCTCTTATCCAGAGCGACGTACAACAAAGTGCAAATCAATCATGAAAAAAGAAAGAAAAAAGAAGCCGAACAGAAATGTACTGTTATCAAGATAGTCTTTTGTACAAGTAGTACTAATGCTGGAATAACTATCTACTGGCTTCAGTAGAAGCCACAAAATTCATTATGCGTTTGGCTTCAGCCTGGGTAAGAAGAAGACAGTGGGAGAACGGACCTGAGACGTCTAAACGCTTGGGGAAACGATGTTAATTGAAATGGTTTCTTAAATGGCAAGGTCATGGGTTCTCAGCATCTCATGCAAATTAGATCACAGACTTAATTATTACTTCCTAAATTACTTCATTTCAGATTTCATGAGAAACTATATGAGAAGTTAAAAATGTTCTCATGTTCCAAGATGAAATAATATACAATATGTGATAGTGTAAATTGTAGACACAAAGGCAGGCTCTGCTCCCTACCTCTCCGCTCCTTGGGCTGCTGATATGGGGACATTAGAGACTGGTACCTGAGCTAGCACTCCAGTGGCAACATACAGTGGAGGGGCAATGCAAGGTGCTGTGTGCATTCAGCCATGAGTGCCTGGACCATCCAGTCACAGTTAAGCCCCGGAGACGACCCTGATGTGCTTACTTTCCATCAATCCGGCAAACATAACCGTCACCCTGATGTAGATGCAGGCTAGTTACAGGGGACATGTGTCTTGTGGCCACTGGGCCAACCTGGCCCTCATCAAGGGCCTGCTGCTGGAGGATACCTCTTGGTCATGTGGTTGAGGGAAGGTATTTTCCTGCTAATATGCTGGAGGGCTTTAGGTCCAGGGAGAGAAACTCAGTCCAAGTTTCTAGTGCAATAATTGAATGATTGGAGCTGATCAGGTCACAACAAGGCACACCTGGAGATTGTGAACTGTTCCTGGCCACAACCCCTCAATCACATGGGCTGCATTGGAGTAATGAGGCCAAGATCAGCTGCCTGTGTTCTTTCCCACCACCCCGTACCCTTCACTGTTTTTTGTGAGAATAAATCAACCTCAGTTTCACTAAAACCTTTTGCTGCCTGGTTTTTGACTTGGCATCTCGCAGTCTCTGGTATTAATCTCAAGAACCATATGTTCAACTATGCTGAAACCTACACGATAAGGCACATTGAATAAAAAAAATCACTGCAACATGTTTTTTTTTTTTGCCAGGTCCCAGGATGATATACCCATCTTTCTGAATGTGCTATCATATCCAGAGAAATGAATTACTTCAGATAGCAGATATGCACCCAGTGAGTACACCAGGTTGTTAATACAATTCAATCAGCCAATCATGTGGCAGCAACTAAATGCATAAAACCATGAAGACATGGTCAAGAGGTTCAACTGTTTTTCAGACCAAATGTCAGAATGGGGAAGAAATGTGATCTAAGTGACTTTGATTGTGGAATGATTGTTGGTGCCAGAAAGGGTGATCTCCTGGGATTTTCATGCACAACAGTCTCTAGAGTTTGCAGAGAATGGGCAGACTGGTCAAAGCTGACGGGAAGGTGACAGTAACCCAAATAACCACACATTACAACAGTGGTATGCAGAAGAGCATCTCTGGACACGCAATGTGTCAAAACTCTTTAAGTGGATAGACTACAGCAGCAGAAGACCTAATATCAAATAAAGTGCTGAGTGTATATTTCAAAATATTTTCGCTGCACCATGTTTTCTCATCCATGACTGCTGTATTAGGTAAAAAAAATAAAAATAATTATTATTTTCCTGCCACCTGAGGAGGATATACACCCATCTTTCTAAATGTGCAATCATACCCTCAGATGGTAGATGTTCAATTGAAAGCAGAAATAACTAAATTTTAATTTGTAATATTTAATGTGCTGCAGGTATATCTGTTGCTCCTGTTCTGTGACCTCTCCTATTGCTGTGGAAGTGCAGAATATTCCATTAATGGAGAGTGCTGTCCGATGTGCTCACCTGGTAAGTCACTATCTTTTATCAAAATAAAGCTTCTACTGCAGTAGATGTTGGCTTACAGGCATTAAGAAGTGAAAGCACTCTTTATTTTGTTGTCATTGAAATGTCATTTCAAAGGGTACATTTTAGCTTTGTTTTGTCATTAATCTTTCACATAGGGGAGCATGTTTTTGAGCACTGCACAGAATACACAAGCACCTCCTGTAAACCGTGCACTGCTGGATCATTCATGGCGGTGCCCAACGGTCTTCTTCATTGTATCACTTGTACAGTCTGTGACCAAGGTGAGAAACGATTCATATTCAGCCAATGTGTTTATTCATGACATGGCCATTTGCAACTTGCTTGACTGTCTTTTTTTGGTAGTGTGGTAATACGGGTCTTTATTCTCCGTTCAGGTCTTGGTTTAAAGACAGACCGGGGGTGCAGTCCCACCTCTGATGCAGTGTGTGGGCCTCTGGATCAGCACTACTGCACTGAGGCAGATCATAAGGGCTGCAGATTAGCACAGAGACACACTATCTGCAGGCCTGGGACATTCATCAGACGCAATGGTGAGATTGCATCATATCCACCATCTATGGGGGGGGGGGGGGATTGGGTCATCTGCCCCCCCCAATCCTGATTCAAAACCAAAATAATCATGATGGTGAAACAGTCAAAAAACATGAGCTCCCTGAAATAAACACATGAAAACAAACGATAATCCAATCAGTACATAACATTCCAGTAATTTAGCAGACACTCTTCTCCAGAGCGACATACAATAAAGTGCAGATCAGAACCATGGACAAGTGTGTTAAAGACCCAAGAGGAAAGTACAGTTCCAAGTCCTAGAGTGATCACTTAGATGAAACTTGAACCCTTGAAGAGTGCATCAGCCTTCCAACTAGCATACCATGGTTGGCGGCTAGAATACCCTGAATGCTAAAATAATTTGATATCAGTACAATTATAACCTATAGCGTACACTTGGCTGATTACTGCTTATTTTATTTATTGCTATAAAGTAATTAAAACAGTAAATACAGAAAAACATTTTTTAATGTTTCCTATGATTCCTTCCATATGCCTTTCATCAAATCAGTTAAGCTCCATGCATGACTTTTGCTTGAATATTTTAGGCATGTTGTCACCCTGCCAGACAGCTAGCTCATAGGCCAAGTATATATGAACAGATTAAACGGTTGAAACAGATTGTCCTGCAGCCTGTGCAGTGTAGATTGGTGCATTTTTTACCCCATCTTCTGTCGGGGTATGGTGTAGTTCTCTCATTTCTGAGCGGTTAGCAGAGGCCACTCGCTGCACGATCTGCTTCTGTTAATGCAGGTTGGGCTTTGTGCATGTTAATGCTCAGTTTAAATGTGCGTTGTGTGGGAAAGGTTCTTCTTTTGTTAATAGCCTTTTCTGCTTTGCAAAATTAGCTCACTTAACTGCTCAGTCTACTTTTCTGAAAACTTCTTTCGAAGATTTTAAATGTCTTAACATGCCTTCCAATATTTACTTGCACAGGAACAATATTGATCAATACTGAATGCGAAGAATGTCGTGACAAAACGTTTTCAAATAAATCTTCTTCGCCATTCTGCAAACCACACACAGAGTAAGTTTCCTGCATTTATTCCAAAATTACAAGAATTGGGTTTGATACTAAATATAACCCTGATGATTATTTGAGATTTTCTTTGAATGTATTTACTTTTCTGACAGTTGCCAATCCTTGGGACTTCAGGAAATTACAGGAACAAACACATCAGACAGTGTATGTGCAACAAGAAATGATCCTCGTTCCAGAGTTGCTGCGCTTGTGCCTGTGGTGCTTGTAGTAGTGCTATCAGCTGTCATAGGAATTTTCATTTCAAGTAAGTTTGCCCATCTGTTTGCATTTTAAATACATATTTAAAGGGTATTGGGGTTTAAATGGCTGTTTTTAAGTTACTTACTGTGTTACTTGTATTCTGTGAACAGGAGAGAGAATGTAATCGATGGATAGAACAGCCGCAGGATGAAGGTAAGGGAGTGCACATCTTTGTGGGAGAGATCACAATGCTGATAAGAATACCATTAGATGGGCTGTGTGTAGCCTGGACTGCATCTGTTACAGTCTGTTCTAACAGGTTAGAGCCATTCTGTTCATATACATTACTGTTACAGTCTGTTCTAACAGGTTAGAGCCATTCTGTTCATTTACATTATAGTGAGGGGTAATTTCAGTTAATGTATTATCTCATCAATTAATCACCACTGTAAAGACAAACCAAAAACTGGAACAAAGCAAAAGCACATCAGTGAATGTGGACCAAGATATGTTCATGTTCTCATAGTTACTGTGGCTATGCTGCTTGTATTAGGACTATTATCAATTGTGATTTTAAGAACCATTCTCATTTTAAGTAATCTACCAATCTGTCGGAGACATTATTTTTTGACAATTATCAATATTCTGTGAATAGAAATCCTCATATTTACACAAGAGATATGAGTGGTAAGCATACTAGATTTTAAAGAATTAAAGATGGACATCAAAAAAAGTAATGTAATGTTACATTTTAAAGTTATTCTAAAAGATTTAAACTTTGTAATCAAGTCACTAAATAATTCACCAGTATTTTGCTTTCAAGGGGGGAGAATGAAGAACATGGTATGTGTGAAACTTTTCACATTATGTGCCTACATTTTAAAATGCATTTGAAGTGCAGAATTGGCTAATTGCTATCATGTTAATTTATTTAATTCTGGAGTCACTCCTGGTGTTGATGAATGAAATGATACTTTTACAGGTAGTACTGTATTTACTGAGGCAAAGTCTCCACTTTTCTAGGAAACGGAAATGTCCTGGTCAGTGTTGCAGGGCGGGCAGGAGCTCATCCCAGCATGCAGGCGAGAGGCAGGAATGCATCCTGGACAGGTTACCAGTCCATTGCAGGGCACGTAACATTCACGCCTCCACTGATTCCTTTAGGAAAATTAACCTAATATGCATGTCCATTCGCTATGGGAGGAAACCAAAGTATCCGGAGGAAACCCAAATGAACATGGAGGAAACATACTCCAGTAAGAAAGATTTGAGTTGCGATTTGAACCTGTGACCTTGCTGTGCCGTCTGAAATCCATAACATACAATCAACATTTGAGCTCTTCACACCAGCAAATCAGAATATTATACTGAACTTACTAACTGGAGGAGAAGCAATCGACACAATTGCTAGTCAATGGAATCTTGAAGAAAATTGAAGGCCAATTTCCCCAGCAACTGTGGCATTAGAATATTTTCACATTGTCTCTATGGTGATTTGTTTCAATCATGATATTAGACATGCATGAACTGAAAGAGACAAGCTTGCAGCTGTATATAAATAAATATTCAATAAAATCACAGACTTCTTCACATCTTACAAACTTGGTGTTGAGCTTCAAAAGAGGAAGCTGACTGTGCTCAGAACAGTATAATCAATCATTTATAAGAACTATCATTCACATAATCAAATATTTCTATTTTATATGTAAATATGTATGGTGTTTATGTAACTTTTACTCTAAAAAAAGTACTAAAAGTAACTAATATGATGACATGCATATTTCTGTCTGCAAATGGTATCACGTATTTTGTAAAGCGAAACTGCTTTCTGTGCAGGTAGCAGTTGAAATTGTACTTCCCTCTAGGGTGTTTCAGTACACTTATCCCTGGTTATGGATATGCACTTTGCTTTTGTTGTATGTCGCTCTGGATAAGAGCGTCTGCCAACTGCCTTTAATGTAATGTAATGTAATGTAATGTAATAGTATTGTCGCCTTGTAATACCAGCCTGATTGCTTGATATGCAAAATTACAAAACTGTATGTATCAACAGAGAGAATATATAACTACATGTCAACTGAAATATACTAATGTACTTCCTTCCCACCTCAAGTTTTCATTAAAAAAACAAAACAAAAAAAAGATTGTGGAATTATTCTAATCGGAGTAGTGCGATGCATATTTTAACACCACAATCATCCCCATGTCCCTCTGTGTGGCCATGGTTTAAATAAGCTTCACTAAGAAACTATAAAGCCGGAGATGAGGAAATAAAGGCGTCCATTTCTCTGCACTTAATGGGAGAAGCTGCATTGGACATTTACAATAGCTTTCATATTGACGAGGAAACTTTAACATTGACTGTGCTGATGGCAAAGTTTGAGGAATACTTTGTGCCCCAAAAGAATGTAAATTTTGAGAGATACAAGTGTTTCTCCACCGATCAGAAAACCGGCGTGAGTTTTGACCAATACCTTGCTGAATTACACACCCTGAGCAAGTCATGCGAATTTGGAGATTTCAGGAACTCATTGGTCAGAGATAGAATTGTATGTGGAATTCCTGATAATGGGCTCAGAGAAAGACTGTTACATGAACATGAGTTAACACTGGAGAGAGCAGTTCACATCTGCAGAGCAGCAGAGACCACTCGTGCACAAGCCAAGGAGCTGAGCAGGGACCAGTCAGCAGCAGCGCTGAAAACAGTTTTTGAAGCAAATGGAGAAAAGTCCCCAAAGTCAGGATTTTAAATGTGGCGGGTGTGGAGGCACGCATATGCCTAGATTGTGCCCTGCTCATGGAAAAGTGCTTTCAGAGGATGGTGTCAAGCCAGAGCCAAGGAAGACGTCAGCCATAGTGAACATGGAACGTCCACAAAACAAAGAAGAACGATCCAGAAAAAAACACTCGGATTTCGGCTGACGTTTCCCAGTATGGCCTAGGTGCAGTACTGTTGCAGATGAGTGATAACAGCTGGCAGCCTGTAGCCTATGCGTCTCGTGCATTGACAAGTGCTGAAGTCAATTACGCACAAATTGAAAAGGAACTTTTAGCCAGCACATACAGCTGTGAACGTTTCCACCAGAACATATATGGACAGGCTTTTGAGCTGGAGACTGACCACAGGCCCTTAGTGTCCATAATGTCCAGGCCCCTCAATGACTGTCCTATGAGAATTCAGCATCTGTTAATCAGGTTGCAGAAATATGATGTGAGAATGATTTATACACCAGGAAAGTTCATGTTTGCTGTCATCCCGGTATCCATGCACAAGGAAATGCTGCAGAAAGTGCTCGAGGGACATTTGGGAGAGGAAAAATGCTAATTAAGAGCGCGAGAGGTAATGTATTGGCCAAGGATTAACCAAGACATGAGCCATACTACAGCCTCGTGTGAAATATGCATTATATTACATTACATTATTAGCATGTGGCAGACGCTCTTATCCAGATGGACGTACAACAAAGTGCATACCCATAACCAGGGCTAAGTGCGCTGAAAGACCCTAGAGGGAAGTACAATTTCAATTGCTACCCGTACAACAAAGATAAGGACCAGGGCCTATTTTTTTTTATTTTTTATTTTTAAATCAACAAATAAACAAACAACAAAGCAAAAGTGAACAAACTTAACAATCCAAATACTGCTTACCTAGCCAACTAAAAATACCAAAACACAAAGTAAATCATAAAGACAACAATTAATGTTCACAGGGAGGTAGGGAGGGATGGGGAGAGGTGCTGCTTGAAGAGGTGCGTCTTCAGTTTGCGCTTGAAGGTGTACCGGATCGCCCGTGCCAGAAGGTCGGAGTTGATTTATTTGACTGTAATAGTCATCCAACTACCCAGAGGTGGCGACACTGCAGACAACGTCCAGCAAAGCTGTTACAACCTACCTAAAAACAGTCTGCGAGACATGGAGTGCGAGATTGATTACACGGTGCGAGATTGATTACAAAGTTAAAACTTAGACAAACAGCCGAAATTTAAAGAAATGAAACATTGAGCCTATCTAAGAGAAGATACTTTACAGCTTGCATCGCAATATTTGGACTCTTTCCACACTTTCTGGAGTCCAATGACAGATTGGGTCTCGGCGTGCTCCAGAATCAAGTAAGGCTTACATTCCGTATGTCCATTTCCGCGAAAATTATATACATATATATATATATATATACGCCTGAAAAAGCAAGGTTGTTATATGTATATATATATATATATATATATATATATATTTAACAACCTTGCTTTTTGACTCTCGAAACGTTTCTAATGGAATGATCGGCAATATAGGCGTAATTCAGGTGAATGTTGTTTACTTTAGGATTACATGACTATCTTGTACTTAGGAAGGTACATTTTGTTATTCGTTCGGCTCTAAAATCGTTTGTTTTCATTTCCGCGAACATTATCTATCTATATATATATATATACGCCTGAAAAAGCAAGGTTGTAAAAGAAAAGAAAATAAATATGTATATATATATATATATATATATTTACAACTTTGCTTTTTGACTCTCGAAACGTTTCTAATGGAATGATCGGCAATATAGGCGTAATTCAGGTGAATGTTGTTTACTTTAGGATTACATGACTGTCTTGTACTTGGGAAGGTAATGTCATGTGGCGGACGCTCCTATCCAGAGCGTCGTACAACAAAGTGCAAAGTGCATACCCATAACCAGGGATAAGTGCGCTGAAAGAGGGAAGTACAATTTCAACTGCTGACTGTACAACAAAGATAAGGACTATCCATCCCATCCATTATCTGAACCCGCTTATCCTGAACAGGGTCGCAGGGGGGCTGGAGCCTATCCCAGCATACATTGGGCGAAAGGCAGGAATACACCCTGGATGGGTCGCCAGTCCATCACAGGGCACACACACCATTCACTCACACACTCATACCTATGGGCAATTTAGACTCTCCAATCAGCCTAACATGCATGTCTTTGGACTGTGGGAGGAAACCGGAGTACCCGGAGGAAACCCACGCAGACACGGGGAGAACATGCAAACTCCGCACAGAGAGGCCCCGGCCGACGGGGATTCGAACCCAGGACCTCCTTGCTGTGAGGCGGCAGTGCTACCCACTGCACCATCCGTGCCGCCAAGATAAGGACTAGGGCCTATTTATTTTTTTGTGTTGCTGTACACTGAAAGCAATTGAGTTTGTGGTGAATGAATGTAATTTCTCAATGTGCAAATGGCAAGTTATTTTTGCAAACAAGACCACAGCGATGCTATCCAAATTGGCAGCTTTCACTTTCACTTCTCGCCTGTGGTGACTTATTCCTGTTCTGTCCAGAATGTTATTGAACATAGACAATCAACTCTGGTCCCTGAATCCAAATTCAGCCCTGAGTTTACTGATTGACCATACTGTCTTCATCCTTCCAGTTCAAAACCAGTATGTTTCATATGTTCCGAGACAGTGGCGATTATTAAAAGCAGTAATACGAAGTGCCACTACGAGACAAGGCTGACCAACAACGTGCTAACGAATGTTCCCTCAAAGTTGCTTGGATTTTGGGTCAACATGTTGAGATTGTTTATTATAAAATTCGTTGAAACTGTTAAGATGTGAAATGGAGTTAACAAAAAAAGAAAAAGGGAAACGCTGCTACACTTTTTATTTTCTAAAATTAAGCACTTTATTTTAAGATGCACATTTTTCAAAAGCTCTGTTGTGTACTTTATTTTTAAATGCAGCCCTTATTTTACTTGAAATGAAAAGTGACAATATATATTGTTGAAATATTATTAAATTGTACTTTATTTGATTTGACAGTGAGACATTGATATTACTGAAACAACGAGGCTACTTGAAGTCATTTTCTCTCTGCCTAATCAGGATCATCTGATGCTGTTTGAAACTCCAAAACAGTCATATTTGCGCTCACATTTGCGCAACAATTTTTTATTTCTTGCATATTTGATGATGTTCCAGATGTTTGCTTCAGGTAACTTTCTCTAACTGGACCTCTTTGAATTTTAATTGAACACAATCCCTGCTCTAGAATGTAAACTACATTAACATTCTTTTTGAGCTCTCAGATGACAAATTGTTTCTGTATGGTTGATGGAATTTATTTCCCTCAGCAGTGTGTGTGTTAACATATAGACAACCACGTGATCAAAAATAACCTTTTATTATAATCGTTATTACAAATTAGACCATAAAGGCTGAATTAAGTGCTGAGGAAATATGCTCTAAGAATCTTCCCCTGTCTCTCTCTCAAACAGACAGACAGACTGTGAGATTAATGTCTCTGCTTTTCCTAGCTTGCACATTCTGGTCTCTCGGCAATTGTTGAAGTTTATCTGGAGACTAAATAATAATCCTAGGCTGTCAGCATCATGTCTTCCTTGTTTTTGTCTCCACCCTTGTGGAAAAGTGTGTATAAGTGTCTTACTATGTCTGATTCAAATCACAAGTCTCCTCACTTGTGTCACTGCAATGTGTTAATCTCTGGTTGGAACTGAAGGGGTACTGGAATTATCTGAACTAATTTCTTTAAATGTCATGTGATTCTATAATTTATCAACTGAATCCACAAAAGCAGTTCCCTTTCTGTAAATTACGTTTTTACACATGCAGTAGTAATATCTCCTGTAGTAGACTGCAGAGAGAATACAGAAACTCAGTCAGGACAAGTCACATATTCAGATTTAATATTTTCATGAATATTCAAGTAAACATTTTTATGTGGATGGATGGAATGAGAATGCTGTGACGTGTTATTTTTCCTAGGCTGAATCATGGAAATCAGGACTTCAACAAAGGGGTGAAATCTGACCATACTTTTGTGAATTACAATATATGGACATCTATCAAGCACACAGTAAAGTATTATATGCTAAATTAACTGTGATCGAATGCATTTTACTTTGTACATGTGACGGTTAGTGTTGAACTCTGTCCTTAAGGCCCTTAACCCTGCTTTGCTCCAGGGGAGGATTGTTTCCTGCTTAGTCTAATCAACTGTACGTGGCTCTGGATAAGAGCGTCTGCTAAATGCCAATAATGTAATGTAATGTTGAAGTTAAATTAATCCTGCTTTTTTTATTGTGCACAGGAATATGCTTTAAATGAAAGGAAAATCAGATATGTGGTATTTGTGGATGTGGATGGTAAGAAACAAATATTTAGCCTCATTATATATATATATATATATATATATATATATATATATATATATATATATATATACCATCTTGTTGTGTGCATCTGTTAGCACTTGTACAGTGGTCTCCAGAATTATTGGCACCCCCGATTGGCAATGTATTGTTTTGTGCATTGCCAGTCAAGGGTGCCAATAATTCTGGAGCCCACTGTATATTCTCACACTTTGTTTCTGACTTCTGTCTTGTGCTCCTCACAATACACTTCCTTATTACAATCAGAAGGTAACATTTGTCAATTCAGACTCTATATTCTCCTGAGACCTGGAAATGTATTTTTGTCCCCTGTAGGCAGGGCTAGATAAATATTTTTTTTTTTCCTGCCAGCTGAGGAGGATATACACCCATCTTTCTAAATGTGCAATCATACCCTCAGATACATTCAGATGGTAGATGTTCAATTGAAGGCAGAAATAATTAAATTGTTTTTGAGTTTTATTTGTAATATTTAATGTGCTGCAGGTATATCTGTTGCTCCTGTTCTGTGACCTCTCCTATTGCTGTGGAAGTGCAGAATATTTCATTAATGGAGAGTGCTGTCTGATGTGCTCACCTGGTAAGTCACTATCTTTCATCAAAATAAAGCTTCTACTGCAGTAGATGTTGGCTTACAGGGATTAAGACGTGAAAGCGCTCTTTATTTTGTTGTCATTGAAATGTCATTTCAAATGTGTACATTTTAGCTATGTTTTGTATTTAATCTTTCACATAGGGGAGCATGTTTATAAGCACTGCACAGAATACACAAGCACCTTCTGTGATCTGTGCACTGCCGGATCATTCACGTCGGTGCCCAACGGTCTTCCTAGTTGCACCAATTGTACAGTCTGTGACCCAGGTGAGAAACCATTCATATCCAACCATGCTTGACTGTCTTTAAAAAAAATAAAAATAAAAAATAAAATTCTATATTCTGTTTTTACTTGATGGGTAACAGGTTGGTAGTGTAGTAATACGGGTCTTTATTCTCCGTTCAGTCCTTGGTTTAAAGACAGACAGGGAGTGCAGTCGCACCTCTGATGCAATGTGTGGGACTCTGGATCAGCACTACTGCACTGAGGCAGATAAGAAGGGCTGCAGATTAGCACAGAGACACACTATCTGCAGGCCTGGGACATTCATCAGACGCAATGGTGAGAGTGCATCATATCCGCCATCCCCCTGGGTGTTAGTGGGTCATCTGCCCCCCCAATCCTGATTCAAAACCAAAATAATCAAGATGGTGAAACTGCATCCCACAGTCTAAAATCATATTAAATCCCTGAAATAAAGTCATGAAAATGTTCAACCAACATATTGCATTACATTAAAGCGATTTTATCCAGAGTGATGTACAATAAAGTGCAGATCAGAACCATGGACAAGTGTGTTAAAGACCCAAGAGGAAAGTACAGTTCCAAGTCCTAGAGTGATCACATAGATGAAACTTGAACCCTTGAAGGGTACATCAACCTTCCAACTAGCATACCATGGTTGGCAGCTAGAATACCCTGGATACTATAATAATTATACATGAGTGCAATTATAACCTATAGCATACACATGGTGGATTATAGCATGAAAGAAATTGCAGTAAACAGTAATTGCACAAATTATTTTTTGAAATCTTTCCCATGATTCCTTCCATATGCCTTTCATCAAGTCAGTTCCGCTGCATGCATGTCTTTAGCCTGAGTAGTTTAGGCACAGGTCAATCTGCCAGACAGCTAGCTCATAGGCCAATGGACAAATTGTTTAAAAAAAAAAAAAGAATAAGATTAAACGGATTGACCCTGTGCAGTGCAGATTTACATTGGTGCATTTTTTACACCATCTTCTGTCGGGGTATGGTGTAGTTCCTCTCATTTCTGAGCGGTTAGCAGAGGCCACTCGCTGCACAATCTGCTTCTGTTAATGCAGGTTGGGCTTTGTGCATGTTAATGCTCAGTTTAAATGTGCGTTGTGTGGGAAATGTTCTTCTTTTGTTAATAGCCTATTCTGCTTTGCAAAATTAGCTCACTTAACTGCACAGTCTACTTCTCTGAAAACTTCTTTAGAAGATTTTAAATGTCTTAACATGCCTTTCAATATTTATTTGCGCAGGAACAATATTGACCAATACCGAATGCGAAGAATGTCGTGACAAAACATTTTCAAATGAATCTTCTTCGCCATTCTGCAAAGCACACACAAAGTAAGTTTCCTGCATTTATTCACAAATTACATGAATTGGGTTTGATACCCTGTCCTTGAGTGATCACATGAATAAAACTTGAACCCTTCAAGAGTACATAAACTTTCCAACTAGCATACCACAGTTGGCAGCTCGAATACCCTGAACACTAAAGTAATTATACATGAGTGCAGTTATAACCTATAGCATACACATGGCTGATTATTGCAGTAAATCAATTAAGTAAAGTAATTATAACAGTAATTGCATAAATACATTTTTTTTTAATGTTTCCCATGATTCCTTACATATGCTTTCCATCATATCAGCTGCATGCATGTCTTTAACCTGAGTAGTTCAGGCACATGTCAGCCTGCCAGACAGCTAGCTCATGGGCCAAATATGGAAAAATTAAGTTTTTTAACAAGTTAAAACAGATTGGATGATTGGAGGACTTGGGGCTCAGCGATGTTTCGGCCAAGTATAGTTTTAAAAGTTAATTTGTTGCTGGGTTTGATGCATAACTGGCATGCCGTGATGGGTGATGATTCGTTTTTTTGGACGAAGGAGATGAAAACAGAATGTTGGAGCCATTATTCCTAGAAGGAAACCTTTATGTTTTGTGTGTTACTTACCTTAAACTGGCTGTGGAAAGGAAAATAGCTTGATTAGTGTCATTTGATATGTTGTCTTTCAGTTGTTGAAGCCTAGCCCATAGTATATGGTAGTTTTCTCATGTTATGCCACCCACTGGTCAGGTATGGCTACTGCACTTAGAGGTGTGCACCCCTTGGGTCAAGGGTTAAAAGTAAGATGGCTGCCACCAGTCAGTGTGACACATGTGAACAGTGAATGAAAGCATGGAAGCAGGCCTCTCGGCAAGATAAGGTTTTCAAGTGTTATACAAAGGCTACCGGAGCATAAATCAAGCATTATATTTTATTATATTTGACATCATTTAGAAGGCAGTTTAAAAGATTAGTTTAGTTTTGTGTATCAACTCATCTACCATCCATAACCCGGTGCTGACCACGCCTGAAGCAACAAATGGTGAGTCAAACAAACACATTGAAGCCCTGCCAAAACCTGCTTGTTGTAAATAAATGAAGATGAAAATTGAACTTAAAGTTGAAAGCAAACACTGGCAATGTCACAAACAATGGCACAAACACAGAAAAACCATATTTTCTGCTTTGCAAAGATGAAAAAGGCTCTGAGAAGAAATAATGGGTATTTCCATATTCTGACAAATCACTGACCAATTCCCAGGGAAACGTTTTTGGTGTGGAGACAGACCATTTGGTAGGGGCATCCAGAGAGCCAACGTGTGACCCAATTTAGACAGGGATGATAACTATTAGAGAGGTAACGTGTGACCCAATTTAGACGGTGATTATAACTGTATTAGTGAGGTAACGTGACCCAATTTGGACGGTGATTATAACCTGTATTAGTGAGGTAACGTGTGACCCAATTTAGACGGTGATTATAACTGTATTAGTGAGGTAACGTGTGACCCAATTTAGATGGTGATTATTAATATTAGAGACGTGTGACCCCAATTATGCCGCTCCACGAGAACTCTGCTTTGGCAGAATTGAACGGTGTGTAACTGGAAGGAACTGATGCCTGCACCAAGGTCTGCACTTTAGCTGTGCACCACCGCATCTCCCCCTGAACTTTAAGGCAGTAAGAATACAGCCAGTGGCCAGGGAGTTTGGATGTGGAGATGTGTGGAAGTGGTTCAGAGCCTGGAGGAAAGGAGGGGAGATTTGGTTCCAGGTGACGGTTAAGGATACATTTGTAAATAAAGTGAGAGCACTATCAGCATCTGGGATGGGTGAGAATGGCGAGAGGCAATGGTTTCTCTTGCTTGAAAGGAAATGATTTAATTGAAGCTTCTCTTATTTCTTATCCCAGGTGTAATTCTGAGCAAAAGGAGACCACAAAAGGAACCAAAACAGAAGATACAGTTTGTGAAAATATGCCAGTACGAAGTAGATTTATACTGTTTGGACCATTCATATTCCTAGCTCTGGTACTTTCTGGACTAAGTGTGAAGTTCTGTAAGGTTAGTTAATACCGGTCTAAGTGTGCATGAGAAAATAACCAAATAAACATTTTCCTGGATTAATTTTAACATCCCAATTAGGAATTTGACCCATTCTTGAACAATTTACACAACATATGTGGCTCCAGGAACAATGGGGGAGTGCATTAGCACAAACTTGAATATTACTGGTCATTGTGGGAATATCCACATTATCGGGTAACCACATCGGCTGTGAAAGATCACCGTTGACCACTGGTAGTCACTGATTATGAGTAACAAATGTGGATCAGGGCAAAAATAAAATGAAGCCAAATGAAAAAGTATGACCTGATGGCCATTGGGGACTTTGGAAGTTATTTTTCTTCTTTTTTTCCCCAGAGAGGAATAAACCCCTGTGTGCCTCTGCACTTCACATACAAGGTGAGGCATTGTCCATATCTTGTATGCATGGTTTTACATGGGGGCGGAATGGCTCAGGCAGTAAGAGCAGTCGGAGGGTTGCTGGTTCAATCCCCCGCCCGGGCTGTGTCGAAGTGTCCCTGAGCAAGACACCTAACCCCCAAATGCTCCTGATGAGCTGGTCGGTGCCTTGCATGGCAGCCAATCGCCATTGGTGTGTGAGTGTGTGTATGAATGGGTGAACGCGAAGCATCAATTGTACAGCGCTTTGGATAAAGGTTGCAATATAAATGCCAACCGTTTACCATTTACCATAACATCTTATAATTCAATTCATCGTCAAGTACACATCACAAGGTTCAGTGATTTTGCTGTGGTAGTGAGCCCATAATGTTTCGAAAGACGATGTATATATTTTCTTTCTTGAATTGGTGGTGTCCTTCACAGTTCTTGAGTTGTAATCAAACAATCCACACGTGGTTAAAATGCACAAATACCCTTTAATAAAAATATAAAACTTTCTGTATCCATTGCTCTTCAATTTCCATCTTGGATGGGATCTTGTGAATTGATAATAATTAATTCACTTTTTTTAAACAGACTCCCGTACAAGAAACCCAGGGAACAGATGGACCATAATCGATCTGCCTGAGGGTCCCATTGCAGTGGGTCACAGATTTCTGCTGACCGCCCTACGTCCTCTCCCCGTGGTGGCTGGGATATTCAGCGCTGGATATGAGGAACGTGTCTCCCCAGTCCTTCTCTTCCGCTTCCAGAACTGACCGTCAGCAACAGGCTTCCACCACTCAGCCCCCTGCACAGCCAGATTCAGCAGCCAGCGATGGGCTCGGTCCGTTAGGTTCTCATGGTCAGCAGGTTTACAGTCACTGAGCACTTTATTAGGAACACCTTATCCATGCGATTATCTCATCAGGCAATCTGGTGGCAGCAGTGCAATACATACAATTGTGTAGATACAGGTCAGGATCTTCAGTTAATGTTCATGTCAACCATCAGAATGGGGATAGAATTGTGATCTCCGTGATTTCGGCCGTCATCGACGATGTCGTCGACTAATTCTTGCAGCTCTAGTAATCAGTCTCATAAAATGTCATATATATGAAATATAAATTTCAGTTCTCATGTCTGTGACACCGAAACAGACACCATACTTAATAAAATAAATTTTTAAACAGATGTACAAACACAGAACATAAATGGGATGATGAGCTTACAGGAAGTTAGTATAAGGTAGGTGTGTATGTGTGTGTGTTCGAGTGTTAGCTGTCGAAAAAGAGACTTGAGTAGCTTAACTCTTTGCATACGTGAATGATGGCGAATCTATTCACGTAACCAACTAACCGAATGCATTCAAAGGATAACACAAAGCAAATATAAAAACACAGGTTCACAATATCAGTTAAGACTAAGCTAAACACTGACTATGCCTGGAATGTTTGTTTTGTCTTACTGAGTCCATACGCATTGTACGTAGTTATGTGGTCCCTACACAAAAAACAGTGAGCAGCAGTTCTGCGCGCTAAAACGCCTTGTTAATGAGAGAGGTCAGAGGAGAAGCTGACAAATAACCACACATTACAACAGTGGTACGTAGAGAGCATCTCTGAACACACAACGAGTGAACACTTAAGTGGATAGGCTACAGCAGCAGAAGACCAATAAGTCTAAAAGTACCTAATAAAGTGCTCACTGTGTGTGAATTGGGCCCTCCCAGTGGGAAGCTGCTGACAGGGCCACTCCAGCGGCGGCGTGCAGCGATGCCAAAACAAGACCACATGACAATGAAGAAACGACCTCACGAGGAGGCACAATACAACTGCAAAATGCATCACACCAAGAAGGACTCGGCCTGGAGAGAAGGTATTATTGGAGACAAGCTGATCACTGCACATCCTGCTCTTTCAAAATCTGTGCTCAGAATCTGTCTTGAAGCGCTTCCAATTATAGCCTACGATGGTGTGGGAAAAAAACACCTATGTGAGCTTAACGTCTTTGGGTAAATGTGACTGCATAAGAACTGTTCACAAAGGAGACATCTGTTCCAGTCCCCAGCCCCAGAGGTTGGAGCCTTTGTCCCAAACAGTCCTGAACAAGGTGAAATGAACAGAATTGGCTTGGACCTCATGTCAGTCTATTCAGACTTGTTCGGTCACTGCTAGTGTTGACTCTGGACATTGTACTGCACTTGCAGCTCTTCAGCTATGGATTTTTTTTTGTCTGAAAGGAATGTGGGTGTAACAATAACAAACTACTCTTGCCAAGCCAGCTGGGCCATGGTGGCCCATATTGGGAAGCGCTTATCAGTAAACCCATCTCTCTTCTTTGCTAAAATTCCTCATTTTCGTTTCACCCTGGAGCTTTTGATTTGTGTTCCATACTGATCCAAAAATGTGTGTGTGTGTGTGGGGGGGGGGGGGGTTAGAGGGGCTTGAACAAAATTAATAAAATGTGTGTGTACACATATATATATATATATATATATATATATATATATATATATATATATATATATAGTACTGCGCAAACGTTTTAGGCAACTGGGAATAAATGCTGTAAAATAAGAATGTTTTCAAAATGTTAATAGTTTATTTTTATCAATTAACAAAATGCATGAACAGAACAAGTGAATGAACAGAAGAAAAATCTGATCAATATTTGGTGTGACCACCGTTTGCCTTCAAAACAGCACCAAGTATTTATTTGATTTTGATTTTTCTTCTGTTCACTCACTTTGCATTTTGTTCATTGATAAAAAATAAACTGAACATTTCAAATCTGCCTAAGACTTTTGCACAGTACTGTATAAGTATATTTACTGAAATGTTGTTGTATTCCTTTAATGAGTTCAATAATGTATATTGTCAGACCAGGGTCTAATAAGTGGTTTTCTTTCAAACTTTCTGCTTCTGGAGGAGGGTCAATAAGCAAGGTGTTTTCTTTATGGGTGGGAGGGGTTGTTGTGTGGTTTTTTTATTGCAGCAGAATTTGTATGCTATATATAGGTTCTATTTGTTGATTTCTCCCCATCTGGATCTCTCCATTTTCCTCGGGGATACCACACTTACGCCATCACCCAGTGCAAGGAACCTCGGCGTGGTGATGGACAGCAGACTGTCCCTCTCCGAAAACATTGCAGCGGTGACCGGGTCATGCAGGTTCTTCCTATATAACATACGGAGAATCCGCCCCTTTCTCACCCCCTACTCGACCCAGCTCCTGGTCCAAGCGATGGTTCTGTCCCGCCTGGACTACTGCAATTCCCTCTTGGCTGGCCTCCCAGTGTCCGCCATCAGACTCCTCCAACTTATCCAGAATGCAGCAGCTCATCTGGTCTTCAACCTTCCCAAATACTCACGTCACCCCCCTGCTTACTTCCCTCCACTGGCTGCCTGTCATGGCTCGCATCAAATTCAAAACATTGGTGCTAGCCTTCCAAGCAGTTAAGGGGTCTTCCCCAGCTTACCTACAAAAAATCATCAGACCCTGCACCCCAGCCAGACCTCTTCGTTCAGCCTCCACAGGCCGCTTGGCACCTCCCCCTCTCCAAACCTCCACCTCAGGCTCACGACTACTGTCTGTTCTGGCTCCACGGTGGTGGAACGAACTCCCTGTTGAGGTCAGAACTGTAGAATCTCTTCCCATCTTCAAGCAGCTCCCTGTCCCTCCCTACCTCCCTGTGAACCTTAATTGTTGTCTTTCTGTGATTTACTTTCTGTGTACCAGTATTGTTAGTTTGCTAGGGAAGCAGTGTTTGGCTAATTAAGGAGTTTGTTCACACTTTTGCGTTGTTTTTAAAAAAAAAAATAGGCGCTGGTCCTTATTTGTTGTGCAGGTAGCAATTGAAATTGTACTTCCCTCTAGGGTCTTTCAGCGCACTTATCCCTGGTTATGGGTATGCACTTTGTTGTACGTCACTCTGGAGCATCTGCCAAATGCCATTAATGTAATCTAATATGTACATATCATCACAGATATTATAATGTCCCAGTTCATGTTAAAGGGACTTCTGTATGGTACAGCAATATTCTGCATAACGAGCGATTCTAGATTTAACATAGCTTCTTGTGTGTAAAATGAAAACGGCTATGACTAGACTCAAACATTCACAATCTAAACCAGCAATATTACAGGAAACTTAAGGAAGAGGTGGCAGGTCATAGGCTACCTCATTCACCACATACTCAAGAGGGCATGCAATAATTAAACAATAATACAAATCTAACACAAGGAAAATAGCAGAAGTTGTAATGCTCTATGGTTTTCCCTTACATTAATTACTGTAACATCAACTGGGCCAGCAGTCACACTAAACGGCAAACTTCAAAAACGCTGCACTTCATAACACAAGCAGACTACACAGCTCACTCACTTTCTGAAAATGAGCTATGCTCAACATTTATCATATAACTATCCGTCACACAGCAGTTTGTCTTCAAACCAATTTTTAACCCAAACAAAAAACCAAAAAACTTTTTTTATTCATGTATACTTTGTAGTTGTTCTTTCTAACATGCTAAATAATAAAATAAAATAAAAACAATGTTTATGCCTTTTTTTCCCTTATTAAACTGTCAGAGACATAGCTGAAACAATAGGCCTACAAAAGAAACTTCATTTGTTTTTCATTAAGAAGAAAGGGGGAGTGGTGTATGTTCACTGGTGTACCACGATTCCTTATGGCAAAAATTCTGGTGCGCTCATAATAGCAAAGGGATCGGTAGGCCAAGGAAGACAAGAATTTTTACCATTTAAAAATAAAATCCACAGACGATTAATTTGTCAAATGTAATTTAAAATACCTATTTCCCTTTGCATCTATATTTGCCTTTATGTCTCTTTTTTGCACATTGTTATATGCATAGATTAAATAAACTAATAATTAATAAACTAATACATTTTTATTTTTACAAATGTTACACTAAGACAAAGTAACAAACCTCATCAAAGTAAATAGGTCTGATCTAAATGTAGTGTTTAACCTAACACTCAATACAAATCATCAATTGATGTGATTTTACATTAAGTTTGTGTGATTGTAAGCCAAGTCATTACGGTTTCAACTGATACTAAATACTTCATGTAGAAATGCATATAAACGTATAAAATTGCCATAGTATGCGCAACAGGGAAACGGAGCATAGAGCTTCAAATGGGAATGTGCTTGATTATATTGGGAGGGGCTAGTAAAGCCATGAAAATAATCAAAAATATTTTATCAGGAGTGTAGGGTCTGATAAATTAGAGGTAAAAGGTGGGGGGTGTTCCTCTTGTTGTGACAGGCAAGGTCTTACCCTTGCACAAGGTCATTGTAATGCGGAAATCATTTGGTTGATATTTCTCTTCAAGTTTAACATGCTGTACACATTGCATGTGGACGCATGAAGTCGGTGGGTGGTCTTGCACGAGAGATGGATTATGCTCTACTGACACCTAGTGGCAACAATCTAGCTCTTCAATTGTGTTTCACCATTGTACCAGAGCTGGGACTCATTGGGGGATGAAGGGGGGAGAGAATATTTCACACAAGGGCCACTCAGAACATCACTACATTCCCATCAAACATGAGGGCATTTTCTGTCCCGCACGGCATTAGGTCAACCATTCATTCCATATCCAAGTGCTGTAAAGATTTTTAATTTAAAGGTACATATAGGTAATTTCGGACTTCTAATGGTCAAGAGAGGAACAGCAGCAACAAACACCTTCAGACCACAACCCTGTTTATCCCTCCCCCTTCTCCGTAAACGTGCTGACGTTGAAACGCCATTGGCTGTGGCAGTTGGAACTAATTTTCAACGAATGAGCTTGAATTGTTGTGCAGTTATACAATGTTTTGGTACAGTATCGGGCTGTATACATACATATATATTCCCAATGAAAAATCATAATAACACAAACCGCAATGACGTGTTTGTGTTATTTGTTGACAAATCCAATGTAACAATTTACCCCATAAAGTGCATTTCACCTCCTGAATAGGAGATTGAAAGGAAAAACCACCCAAAACAAACCACAACTGACGTTATCAAATTGATCGCTACAATATATTTCCCCCAAAATATACAGTTTATAGGCTACATCATGAAACAGAATGTTTCATTTGGCAAACCAAAGATAAAGAGCGTTACCCTTTGATAAACAGAGCACGACCTCCAGCAGTCAAAATAGGCTTCGAAACTCCTTCGTAATTAAATAAAATGATCCACTGTGTATGCAAATCTTCATATTCGTAGTTCAGGTGAAGGTTGTTTACTTTAGGATTTCATGACTGTCTTGTGCTCAGGAAGGTGCATTTTGTTATTCGTTCGGCTATGAAATCGTTTGTTTCCAATACATTACATTAATGGCATTTGGCAGACGCTCTTACACAGAGCGACGAGGAGAGGAGAGGAATTTCACATGGCGTACTCTCAAAAGAGACTCGGCACAAATCTTTGGAACAAACATATCCATTGAACACATTCATTCACTGACCAACAACGTGCTAACGAATGTTCCCTTAAAGTTGCTTGGATTTTGGGTCAACATAAAAATGATGTGTTGAGATTGTTTATTATAAAATTGGTTGAGACTTAAGATGTGAAATAACAACAAAAAAAGACGAAAAAAAAAAGAAAAAGGGAAACGCTGCTACACTTATATATTAGATATATTAGATATTACTGAAACAACGAGGCTACTTGAAGTCATTTTCTCTCTGCCTCATCAGGATCACCTGATGCTGTTTAGTAGTATTTGCGCTCACATTTGCGCAACAATTTTTTATTTCTTGCATATTTGATGATGTTCTGGACCTTTGCTTCAGGTAACTGGACCTCTTTGAATTTTAATGAATACAATCCCTGCTCTAGAATGTAAGCTACATGAACATTCTTTTTGAGCTCTCAGATGACAAACTGTTTCTGTGTGGTTGATGGAATTTATTTTCCCTAAGCATTGAGACAACCACGTGATTAAAAATAACCTTTTATTATAATCATTATTAAAAATGAGACCTTATATGCTGAATTAAGTGCTTAGAAAATATACTCTAAGATATATATATATATAAAATACTCTTCCTCTGTCTCTCTCTCAAACAGACAGACAGCCTGTGAGATTAATGTCTCTGCTTTTTCTAGCTTGCACATTCTGGTCTCTTGGCAATTGTTGGAGTTTATCTGGAGACTAAATAATAATCCTAGGCTGTCAGCATCATGTCTTCCTTGTTTTTGTCTCCACCCTTGTGGAAAAGTGTGTGTAAGTGTCTTACTATGTCTGATTCAAATCACAAGTCTCCTCACTTGTGTCACTGCAATGTGTTAATCTCTGGTTAGAACTGAAGGGTTACTGGAATTACCTGAACTCATTTCCTTAAATGATGTCATGTGATTCTATCATTTATCAACTGAATCCACAAAAGCAGTTACCTTTCTATAAGTTACTTTTTTTACACATGCAGTAGTAATATCTCCTGCTGAGAGAATACTGAAACACAGTCAGGACAACTCACATATTCAGATTTAATATTTTCATAAATATGCAAGTCAACATTTTTACGTGTATGGATGGAATGAGAATGCTGTGACGTGTTATTTTTCCTAGGTTGAATCATGGAAGTCAGGACTTCTACAAAGGGATGAAATATGACCATACTTTTGTGAATTACAATACATGGACATCTATCAAGCTTTGTACATGTGACGCTCTTATAAACGATGAACTTTGTTGAAATTCAATTAATTCTGCTTATTTTATATTTTATTGTGCACAGGAATATGCTTTAAATGAAAGGAAAATCATGTGGCTTTTCTGGATGTGGATGGTAAGAAACAAATATTTAGCCTCATTATATTCATTGTTAGAAATCACATCTTGTGTGCTTCTGTTAGCACATGTACAGTGGTCTCCTGAATTATTGGCACCCCTGATTGGCAATGTATTGTTATGTGCATTGCCAGTCAAGGGTGTCAATAATTCTGGAGCCCACTGTATATACCGACTTCTCTCTTGTGTTCCTTATTTCTGTTTTTTGTTTAAATGTCAAATGACAATATATGTCCTGATTACAATCAGAAGGTAACGTTTTTCATTGTCATTTCAAATATACAGGTGCATCTCTGAATCTAGAACGTATGAAAGTTTAACTTTCCACGATATTCACATTTTTTGAGAGGCACCTGTACTATATTCTCCTGAGACCTGGCAATGTATTTTTGTCCCCTGTAGGCAGGGCTGGATTAAGATCCCTGTCGGACCTGGGTGTTAAAGCTCTAAAGCACCCCAACCCCCACTCATTCTCTTTCTCTTATCTCTACCACAATTCAACCGCCATGAAATAGTTCAGTTACAAAATTTGCCAAAATTTGATTCTACCTCAAAGAAGCCTAACAGAAATGTACTGTAATCAAGATAGTCTTTTGTACAATTAGTACTAATGCTGGAATAACTATCTCCTGGCTTCAGCAGAAGCCACAAAATTCATTATGTGTTTGGCTTCAGCCTGGGTAATAAGAAGAAAGTGGGAGAACGGACCTGAGACGTCTAAACGCTTGGGGAAATGATGTTAATTGAAATGGTAAAGTTTCTTAAATGGCATGGTCATGGGTTCTCAGCATCTCATGCAAATTACATTGCAGACTAAATTATTACTTAAAACAAGTATACTAAAATCAGCTTTAATAAATGTTGTATAAGCCTTAGCTTCATTTCAGATTTCATAAGAAGTTATTGGAGAAGTTGTTAACAAAATGTTCTAATGTTTCAAGATGACATAATATACAATATGTGATGCTGTAAAGTGAAGACACAAATGCAGGAAACAGGCTGGACTCAAATGTGAGTGTAGAGAAAACAAAGACCACAGGTTCAGAGGCAGGGTGAGCACTGAGGCAGAGCAGAGCATGGCTTAAATCGCAATGAAACAATGAGGCAGAGGTGAGTCTAAGCAACTAGATCGAGACGGGAACAAGCAGTCAACTCAGACAGGAGAAAAGACTTCTCTGCCCTCTGGTGAGAGGCTACACTGCCTGTTGGATTGGAGTTTTTGTCGCAGAGATGACCATTGCAGGAAAAACTGGGCTCTGCTCCCTATCCACTGGCCGCATAGATGAACCTCTCCGCTCCTCGGGCTGCTGATATGGGGACATTAGAGACTGCTATGACTCTGAGCTAGAACTCCAGTGGCAACATACCTGTGGAGGAGCAATGCAAGGTTCTGTGTGCATTCAGCCATGAGTGCCTGGACCATCCAGTCACAGTTAAGACCCCATGGGTTCCAGAAGTCTCTCTCCCCCCTCAGCGTGCAAAACGGCAGCGCCTATGACCCCGTTCCTTGGGTTTCCACCCTCGGCCAGACCCACATCAATCCCACATCCTGGAACAAGCCCGCAATATAAATGTTGTGGTATTCGTGAATAATTTTTTCGTTCATTACATAGCTGGGTCTAGTGTTACAGAAAATGAAAATACTACATAATTTAGCGTAATATTACCTGTGATGGCCTAACCATTCTGCTGTGGGGAATGTACTCTGCTTGCTAATGGCATTGCATCAGTTCATTAATCTGAAAGTTGAATATACTGCATTTCACCATTTCCCATTATTAGTTTCTTTCACGTGCAAGGGTCCTTTGGCAGGCCAGGCCCCATGGTGTGCACCCGTGTCACCCTGATACAGATGCAGGCTACAGGGGACACGAGTCTCTGGTATTAATCTCAAGAACCATATATTCGACTATGCTGAAACATTTTACATTTTAGTCATTTGGCAGATGCTTTTAATCCAAAGCGATTTACAAGTTCATAGGTTCTTCCATAGGTTAAAGCATCAAATCAACACAATTAGACTCATTTTTTCCTGAATTGAACGGCATTGAATTTTCACTGCAACATGTTTTTGTCATCCAAGACGGTTATATTTTGTAAGAATGTATTTATTTATTTATGTTTTGCCAGGTCTCAGGATGATATACCCATCTTTTTGAATGTGGTATCATAACCAGAGAAATGACTTGTTACTTCAGATAGCAGATATACACCCAGTGACCACTTTATTAGGTAGAACTGTCCACTAGCTTGTTAATGCAAATATTTATTCAGCCAATCATGTGGCAGCAACTAAATGCATAAAAGCATGAAGACATGGTCAAAAGGTTCAGCTGTTTTTCAGACCAAATGTCAGAATGTTAATTGTTTTTTAGTTTTATTTGTAACATTACATATACTTCAGGTATATCTGTTGCCCCTGTTCTGTGACTTCTCCTATTGCTGTGGAAGTGCAGTGTAAGCCCGTCATAAGTAACACTTGGTCTCATGCGCTGGTCAGCTTGCTGACTTCCCCCTCCTGGAGCATACATTGTTAGCCCCCACCGTTGGCACACATGCCTGTGGGGGAGAGCTAGAGAAGGATTCTTAGAGGCGCCTTCTTGGGCCCTGGGGGCCCCCCATTTCTCACATTCCTGACAGGTTAGAGATTGGAGATGGTATAAAGATGTTTCATGATAATCCCAGGTCAGAATATAGTAATGTTTGGTGTTATTCTGATTGGTTCAGTGCGACTGGTGTAATGGTCTAGTTTTTGTAACAGTCTACCTTTGATAGCATAACCATTCAGGAGCCGAGGGGAAACTGGGCAAAAGCTGTCTCTGTAGAAGCCATGTGTTTTAGCCCCCTGCCTGGTGGGCCTGGCTGTAAATTATAGATGGGTGACTCACTTTTAGGGTCAAGAACTAAGGCCTGGATTTTGGAGATAAGGAGAAGAAACCAAACAGTCTGGGGTGTCTCCTTTCCTTTCATTCACCCAAATCAGGTTTATCCAAAAGGAATATTACCATGAGAGGCACAAATACATATTTACAGCATAATGCAGTTATCATGAAAACTCCCAACTACAGCATTCATAGCATTCATTCATTCCTGTAGCATAGTGGTTAAGGTCAGGAAGGGCTACCATTTGTGAGGGGCCTGAGAGCTGGGGTTTCAATGTTGTTTAGACTACCTGTTGGGGAGTTAAGATGTATGAGTGGTCCAAGGCCAGTTGGGTCATGGGAAAAGAATCCTCCCGAACATTGGTGACCTCCCTGTGACCCCATACCTGGTCACTTCCAAGGGGGAAGACTCCGGACAATGCCACAGTGCCCTCATTTGGGCACTGCTGTCATTACACTGCTCTCCTAGATTAAATATTCAAAACTGCTATTAAGATAGTAAATAGACTCGGTAACACCTTGAAAACATTGCCCATGTGATCCTTGTATTATTGCATTAAGTCTTATGTAATGGTAACAGGAATTGCATGTAAAATGGATAATCAGGAGGGAAGTTTCATGATAACTGCAACATAATAAAACATAAGGGTAATCTGTTTGGTATGGATGTGATCTGATAAAATCAAGGAATCGGATGAGATACATTTCATACCAAATGGAATTTAATAAACTATAGTTTCAGTAACTCAGGGGAAAACCTGCATGTCCTCTCTTGGTAATCATCTCATTTTCCCTACTTAACAACCCCCACCCTGGTGGGGGTCTAAATTCCAGATTTGACCACCCCTCCAGGTTGATTTATGGCACTGCCGCCTGGTTCCAAATGTATGATTTGGCATAAAAACAAGGGAGACAGACCAATCTGGGAAGATCGTATTCGACTTCCCACACAGCATATTGTACGTGTATGTAAGTATCAGGAAGATCGTATTCGACTTCCCACACAACATGTCTTATGTATGTATGTATGTGTAGCAGCGGAAGATCGTATTCGACTTTCCACACGGCATATTCTATACTCTGTGTTTGTGTGTAGTCCAAGCAGGCTAGGTATGGTTATTTACTCTCTCTATTCTTAATTTGTGTATTTTGTAATTGATTGTGATATTCTAAAGCTAATAACCTACCTGTCTGCGAATAAACTATTTTGTTTGTAACTTGCGTGATCTCCATGACTCTAATTCATTTTGTACCTTTTCAGCCTAAATTACAACTGAATACTCAGGGGGAAATGGTGGCCAAAGACCGACCGATCGGCGGGGCGGTACACCTGTGGTAGTTCTAAGCTGTGAGGCCAGCAATTTCTGTCCCTTAAAGGGTCGGGTGACGCACGGCTCTTGTGATTTGGTGCGAAGGGAACCCTTGGGCGTTACGGCGCTGGTTCCTGCCAAATTAGCTCTAAGGAGCCCAGATAATGCTACGCCGACCTGGGCTCGCAACTATCATGGCAGGTTTGCATGTATTGTGTTGACTGGACCCTCAGCCTCTGAGTTCTCCACCGAACTGAGATTTCAGCAGTAATGCTAATCCCGGGAGCATCTATTGAGTAATGGTGGCGCAGGTACAAGTCGAATGTAATCACTCCCGAGGTCCGCGTAAGTTGCAAACCCAAATTTCTAAATTATATTTTAAATGGAGTCAGATAAACGAGTAAAACTATAGTAACCACTAAGCGTACAATACGGCCCCGTTTGAGAACGGAGAATATTAAGAATTGTATTGATCCGTTTCTGGCCAGCTGTAAGCGAGATATGGGGCAGGTCAATCCATATCCGACCCATGGCAACGGACCCAGTATATTCTTAAACATAATTGTGCTCTGTTCTTGTACGGAGGATAATAATTAACCCTACTAATGTTCTCCCAGCAACGCCAGAAGGACAAGCATGCAAATCCCCCTTCGGCCCCCGATAAATTCCGTCTTTGGGTTAGCGTGGGGTTTTACAGCAGAATATTTAATGAATGGTAAGTCACTATCTTTTATCAAAATAAAGCTTCTAATGCAGTAGGTGTAGGCATTAAGAAGTGAAAGCGCTCTATTTTGTTGTCATGGGTACATTTTAGCTATGTTTTGTGAATAATCTTTCACATAGGGGAGCATGTTTTTAAGCACTGCACAGAATACACAAGCACCTCCTGTAAACCGTGCACTGCCGGATCATTCATGTCGGTGCCCAACGGTCTTCTTCATTGTATCACTTGTACAGTCTGTGACCCAGGTGAGAAACGATTCATACCGTAAATCCTCAAATTGTGTCCGGGATTCTATTTGAAGCCGGGCCTTGGATAATAGCCAGGGGCGTGGTCGATTCGGACAAATAAAGGCTGGCCCCCAAATACAAGCCGGGGTAATATTGCCTACCAGCAGGGCTATCAGTCCATGAGCACTAGAAGACATTGTTTCGAATAAAAGAGCTTAATATTTTTATCTTTTACTTTATTTCTAAAAATAAAATTCTACAACAGAAGCCTAATAAGAAAGAAAGACCTGCCTCGAATACAAGCCTGCCCCAAATAAAGGCCTGTGCTTTGTGCAGCCTAAGTAAAAAAAGACCCCGGCCACAATTTGAGGATTTACGGTATTCAACCAATGTGTTTATTCATGACATGGCCATTTGCAACTTGCTTGACTGTCTTTTAAAAAAATATATTCTATATTCTCTTTTTACTTGATGGGTAACAGGTTGGTAGTGTGGTAATACAGGTCTTTATTCTCCGTTCAGGTCTTGGTTTAAAGACAGACAGGGAGTGCAGTCCCACCTCTGATGCAGTGTGTGGGCCTCTGGATCAGCACTACTGCACTGAGGCAGATCATAAGAAGGGCTGCAGATTAGCACAGAGACACACTATCTGCAGGCCTGGGACACTCATCAGACGCAATGGTGAGATTGCATCATATCCACCATCTATGGTAAAACTGCATCCCACAGTCAAAAAACATATTAACTCCCTGAAATAAAAAAGTCATAAAAACATTAATCCAACCAACATATTACACTACATTACATTACAGCGATTTGGCAGACGCTCTTATCCAGAGTGACGTACAATAAAGTTCAGATCAGAACCATGGACAAGTGTGTTAAAGACCGAAGAGGAAAGTACAGTTCCAAGTCCTAGAGTGATCACTTAGATGAAACTTGAACCGTTGAAGAGCAGATCAACTTTCCAACTAGCATATCATAGTTGGCAGCTAGAATACCCTCAATACTAAAATTATTATACATGAGTGCAATTTTAACCTATAGCATACACGTGGCGGATTACTGCTTATTTTATTCATTGCTATAAAGTAATTAAAATAGTAAATACATTTAAAAAAAATTGAATTATTTTTTGAAATCTTTCCCATGATTCCTTCCATATGCCTTTCATCAAATCAGTTCAACTGCATGCATGTCTTTAGCCTGAATAATTTTGGCACGTGTCAGCCTGCCAGACAGCTAGCTCATAGGCCAATGGACAAATTCTATAAAAAAAAATAAAAAAAAATAAAACAGATTAAACGGTCGAAACAGATTGTCCTGCACCATGTGCAGTGTAGATTGGTGCATTGTTTACCCCATCTTCTGTCGGGAATGGTGTAGTTCCTCTCATTTCCGAGCGGTTAGCAGAGGCCACTCGCTGCACGATCTGCTTCTGTTAATGCAGGTTGGGCTTTGTGCATGTTAATGCTCAGTTTAAATGTGCGTTGTGTGGGAAATGTTCTTCTTTTGTTTATAGCCTTTTCTGTTTTGCTAAATTAGCTCACTTAACTGCACAGTCTACTTTTCTGAAAACTTCTTTAGAAGACTTTAAATGTCTTAACATGCCTTCCAATACTTACTTGCACAGGAACAACATTGACCAATACTGAATGTGAAGAATGTCGTGACAAAGCGTTTTCAAATAAATCTTCTTCGCCATTCTGCACACCACACACAGAGTAAGTTTCCTGCATTTATTCCCAAATTACATGAATTGGGTTTGATACTAAATATAACCCTGATGATTATTTGAGATTTTCTTTTTATGCATTTACTTTTCTGAGTTGCCAATCCTTGGGACTTCAGGAAATTACAGCTGGAACAAACACATCAGACAGCGTATGTGGAACAAGAAATGATCCTCTGTGAGGGTTGAGTTCGCCACTAAATCCCAGGAGGTTTACAGATGGGAATACACACATTAAAATAATAATGTCTACTCCCGGAACAGAGGGAGGAACAGAAAGGGAATAACCCAAATAAGATTCCCGAACACAAATAAAGATGCAGCCCCAAAAAACGGCTGGCGAAAATAAAGCAACCCTTGGAAAACCGGGGCGAATAACTCAACCAAAAGCACTTGCGGTCACCGACCGATAAGGAAAATAAAGTACAACCTAGCATAAAAGGCTAGGCACGAAAATAAAAACCATGAGACGCAGCTCAGGACAAAATGAAAACCGAAATACACGTACCGGGGACACCGTCCCTCACCCACGGACTCACACGCGAAGTCAAAATAAAAGAAAAAACAGAAACTTATCGGAAGACGTGAGCGAACACAACCAGCTGCACGTCTTCCTTACCTTAGAACCTTTGTAGCTGACTACAGCGAATAAATACCTGCACCGTACCGGACTCAAACATTCACCGAGTCTACCTGGCGAGTCTACCTGCTTAGTGCAAAGCGAGTTGACTGTAATGGTGAACTGTCTGCACTGCCCTTAAATAACCACGGGAAGAACACTCCCCTGGCGCTAACAAGGACCAGGTGCGAACGATGAAGCCCTGCCCTCTGGTGGCTTCCTTTGGCAACCACTCCTCACCATGACATCCTCGTTCCAGAGTTGCTGTGCTTGTGCTTCTGGTGCTTGGAGCAGGACTATCAGCTGCTTCAATAGCAATCATATCCATCCATCCATCCATCCATTATCTGAACCCGCTTATCCTGAACAGGGTCGCAGGGGGCTGGAGCCTATCCCAGCATACATTGGGCGAAAGGCAGGAATACACCCTGGACAGGTCGCCAGTCCATCACAGGGCACACACACCATTCACTCACACACTCATACCTATGGGCAATTTAGACTCTCCAATCAGCCTAACCTGCATGTCTTTGGACTGTGGGAGGAAACCGGAGTACCCGGAGGAAACCCACGCAGACACGGGGAGAACATGCAAACTCCGCACAGAGAGGCCCCGGCCGACGGGGATTCGAACCCAGGACCTCCTTGCTGTGAGGCGGCAGTGCTACCCACTGCACCATCCGTGCCGCCAGCAATCATATCAATCAATCAATTTATTTTTAAGTAAGTTTCCCCCATCTATCTGATAAGACTTAAAATATATAAATACCAGAAATATTTAAAGAGTATTGTGATTGAACAGGTTAGAGCCATTCTGTTCATATACATTACTGTTACTGTCTGCATCTGTTAGTCTGTTCTGCCAGGTTAGAGCCATTCTGTTCATTTACATTATAATGAGGGGTAGTTTCAGTTAATATATTATCTCCTCAATTAATCACCACTGTAAAGACAAACCAAAAACTTGAACAAAGCAAAAGCACATCAGTGAATGTGTGTGAATGAGTGTGCCTACATTTTAAAATACATTTGAAGTGCAGAATTGGCTAATTGCTATAATGTTAGTTTATTTAATTCTGGAGCCACTCCTGGTGTTGATGAATGAAATGATACTTTTACAGGTGGTACTGTATTTACGGAGATAAAGTCTCCACTTTTCTAGTAAACGGAAAGAAAAGACCTGTTAAACCAGCCGCAGGATGAAGGTAAGGAAGCGCTTGATGAGGGAAATAACGAAAGCTGATTTTAGATTTCACATGACTGCCCCTACTACAGTCTGTATGGACATGTTATAACAGGTTAAAGCCCTTTTGATTCTGTTTATGGACATATTTTCATTTTATTGAGGGGTGCTTTCAGTTAATGTATTCCTTCATTAATTAAACACCAGTTTGAAAATCCATCCATCCATTATCCATCTTATCTAACCTGATTATTCCTGGTCAGTGTTGCAGGGCGGGCAGGAGCCCATCCCAGCATGCAGGCGAGAGGCAGGAATGCATCCTGGACAGGTTACCAGTCCATTGCAGGGCACGTAACATTCACACCTCCGCTGATTCCTTTAGGAAAAGTAACCTAATATGCATGTCCATTCGCTGTGGGAGGTAACCAAAGTATCCGGAGGAAACCCAAATGGAGATGGAGGAAACATACTCCAGTAAGAAAGATTTGAGGTGGGATTTGAACCTGTGACCTTGCTTTGCTGTCTGAAATCCATAACATACAATCAACATTTGAGCTCCAGCAAATCAGAATATTATACTGAACTTACTAACTGGAGGAGAAGCAATCGACACAATTGCTAGTCAATGGAATCTTGAAGAAAATTGAAGGCCAATTTCCCCAGCAACTGTGGCTTTAGAATATTTTCACATCGTCTCTTTGGTGATTTGTTTCAATCATGATATTAGACATGCATGAACTGAAAGAGACAAGCTTGCAGCAGTATATAAATAAATATACAATTTCTCACTGCAGCACTGCCTTTTTTCGGTCAAATTCAGAATTGCATGAATAATCAATCATTAATAAGAACTGTATCATTCACATGATCAAATATTTATATTTTATATGTAAATAGGTATAGTGTATATGTAACTTTTATACTGAGAACTGTAAGGGTAATTTTCTTAATTGATTCTTCATTGACAATGTGTGTTAACAAAGTCAATCACGTGATTACAAATAACCTTTTAGTGATAATCCTTATTACTATTAGACCACTTTCTGAATTAAGTGCTTACTAGGAGTCTTTCTCTGTCTCTCTCCAGCAGACAGACAGCCTTTGACCTTAATGTCTCTGCTTCTCAGCTAGCACATTCTGGTCTTACAGCAAGGTCAACAAGGGGTATTCAAAAGACAAAATACTGATAAATGTTCATGGCCAGCTTCATGTCTTTTTGTTTTGGTAAAGCCCCCCCTTCTGGAAAAGTGTGTATAAGAGTCTTACTGTTTCTGATTCAAATCAGAAAGCCGGTAAGCTTTCTCACTTTCTGGAGACTGACCACAGGCCCTTAGTGTCCATAATGTTCAGGCCCCTCAATGACTGTCCTATGACAATTCAGCATTTGTTAATCAGGTTGCAGAAATATGATGTGAGGATGATACAGTCACGTGCAGTCAACAAAATGGAAAGTACAGATGAACAGAAAAGTGCAGAAATAAAGACCCCCTTGTGGCCAGCTATAACACATTTCGACTACTTAAGGGCACACCTGGATGACGAAAGCAGCGTTTGCCGATTGAAGACAGGCGCTTACCTGAAGGACGCCGAGCTGAAATAGTTTTTTTTTGACGAGCTTTGCTTTGAAGTTTCAATTGTTTTCATTTGTTTAGGAAAGGAAGCCATAAGCCATTTCTAGAAGTGCTTTCTTTTGTTTTGGGTTGTCGCGTTGGGCTATTTTTCCGTCTGTTATATAGTTTATCCTGCATAGCATATGCCTAGTATTTCAGCTACAAACATAGCTTATACACGCACACTCATTCATTCATCCTTTAAACACCGTCAATCTGGAAGACTGGATACTTTGAACAAATTAAGAAGAAGCAATCAGCTACCGTGAGTAACCCAATGCAATGATAAATTAAGTAAAATTGAATTAAAGTGAACTTCGTTATAACTCGTATCGGTGATAGAAAACCGCCTTTAGAAATAGTATACAAGGCGATTTGTGTTTTGTATACATTGGTTTTAGAAGGTTCGAAGCAAGTGTTTTAGGTGATATGATATGTGTTTTTGATAAAAGGCGTAGTCATTTGCTTTTAAAAAGAAAGGAAGATCTGTTATGATTTTGATGCGTGTAACTGGACATGTTGGTGTCGTGAAGGCTTTACTAAAGATCCAGTTTCCCCCAAGCCGTTTGTTTTTATGGTTCAAAGAACAAACATTACAGATGTACAAATTACACACTTCCTGTACAGAACCACCGGTCTTAACTTCCTGTAAAGCTTCTCGGAGCTCTCGTTAACATTTCAGGACCATTGCCATTGCATTTAAGTAATAAAACATTGAGCCTATCTAAGAGAAGATACTTTACAGCTTACACCGCAATATTTGGACTTTCTTTCCGGACTTCCTGGGGTCCAACGACAGATTCCACAGATTTCCAGAATCAAGTAAGGCTTACATTCCGTATGTCCATTTCCGAGAAAATGACACTAAGGCATTCTACAGGTATTGTTCGAATGGAACATGGTGGCAAATATATATATATATATATATATATATATATATATATATATATATATATATATATATATATATATATATATATATATATATATATATATATATATATATATATATATATATATATTAACACGGGTGAGGTCAACCTTGCTTGTTGACTGTCGAAACGTTTCTAATGGAATGCTCGGAAATATAGGCATAATTCAGGTGAATGTAGTTTACTTTAGGATTACATGATGATCTTTTACTTAGGAAGGTGCATTTTGTGATTCGTTCGGCTATGAAATCGTTTGTTTTCATTACATTACATTAATGTAATTTGGCGGACGCTCTTATCCAGAGCGTCGTACAACAAAGTGCAAAGTGCATACCCATAACCAGGGATAAGTGCGCTGACAGAGGGAAGAGCAATTTCAACTTCTAACTGTACAACAAAGATAAGGTCTAGGGCCTATTTAATATTTTTGTGTTGCTCGACACTGAAAGCAATTGAGTTTGTGGTGAAATACCATTAATGTAATGTAATGTACTGTGGAATGATTGTTGGTGCCAGAAAGGGTGAACTCCTGGGATTTCAATGCACAACAGTCTCTGAGCAGATAATGAAGTCAAACCTCTTGAGTGGATAGGCTACAGCAGCACAGAAGACCTAAGTCTAATGAATATCTAAAAGTGCTCGCTGAGTGTATATTTCAAAATATTCATGCCATATATATATATATATATATATATATATATATATATATATATATATATATATATATATATATATATATAAAATTTATGAATATTGTACATTTATAAATATTGTCTACAGACAGTTCCTTTGACTTCATGTTTGGTTTGTGCTCTGACATGCACTGTCAACTGTGGGACCTTATATAGACAGGTGTGTGCCTTTCCAAATCATGTCCAATCAACTGATGGTGGACTCCAATTAAGCTGTAGAAACATCTCAAGGTTGATCAGTGGAAACGGGATGCACCTGAGCTCAATTTTGAGCTTCATGGCAAAGGCTGTGAATACTTATGTACATGTGATTTCTTAGTTTAAAATTTTTAATAAATTTGCAAAAATTTCAAAAAAAAAACCTCCATGTTGTCTTTATGGGGTGTTGTGTGTAGAATTTTGAGGAAAAAAATGAATTTATTCCATTTTGGAATAGGGCTGTAACATAACAAAATGTGGGAAAAGTGAAGCGCTGTGAATACTTTCCGGATGCACTGTACATGTGACGCTCTTGGACTGATGAACTCGTTGAAGTTAAATTAATCCTGCTTATTTCATTGTGCACAGGAATATGCTTTAAATGAAAGGAAATCAGATATGTGTCATTTGTGGATGTGGACGGTAAGAAACAAATATTTAGCCTCATTATCTCATTTAGTACAGTTCTTTGGTGTTATAAATCACATCTTGTTGTGTGCCTCTGTTAGCACATGTACAGTGGTCTCCAGAATTATTGGCACCCCCGATTGGCAATGTATTATGTGCATTCCCGGTCAAGGGTACCAATAATTCTGGAGCCCATTGTATATTCTCACACCTTTCTGACTTCTGTCTTGTGTTCCTTATTTCAGTTTTGTTGAAATGTCAAATAACAATACACTTCATTAATACAATCAGAAGGTAACAGTTGTAATTTCACAGATGCTATATTCTTGAGACCTGGAAATGTATTTTTGTCCCTTGGAGGCAGGGCTAGATAAAGACCCCTGTTGGATCTCTCACTCTCGCTCTCTCTCATGCAAATTACATTGCAGACTAAATTAGTACTTAAATGAGAATTATTACTTAAAAATGACTTCATCTCAGATTTCATGTGAAATTATGTGTTCTATTCTAATGTTTCAAGATGAAATAATATTAAATAGTGTAGACAGCAGATGGGCAACAGCAGCATAGTCTAATGAATATCTAATAAAGTGTATATTTCAAAATATTTTCACTGCACCAGGTTTTGTCATCCAAGACTGCTGAATTATTGAACAAATTTAAATACTTTTTTTCCCTGCCAGCTGAGGATATACACCCATCTTTCTAAAAGTGCAACCATACCCTCAGATACATTCAGATGGTAGATGTTCAATTGAAAGCAGAAATAATTAAATTGTTTTTGAGTTTTATTTGTAATATTTAATGTGCTGCAGGTATATCTGTTGCTCCTGTTCTGTGACCTCTCCTATTGCTGTGGAAGTGCAGAATATTTCATTAATGGAGAGTGCTGTCCGATGTGCTCACCTGGTAAGTCACTATCTTTCATCAAAAGAAAGCTTCTACTGCAGTATATGTTGGCTTACAGGCATTAAGAAGTGAAAGTGCTCTTTATTTTCTTGTCATTGAAATGTCATTTCAAATGGGTACATTTTAGCTATGTTTTGTGATTAATCTTTCACACAGGGGAGCATGTTTTTGAGCACTGCACAGAATTCACGAACACCTCCTGTAAACCGTGCACTGCCGGATCATTCATGGCGCTGCCCAACGGTCTTCTTCATTGTATCACTTGTACAGTCTGTGACCCAGGTGAGAAACTATTCATATTCAACCAATGTGTTTATTCATGACATGGCCATTTGCAACTTGCTTGACTGTCTTTTTTTGGTAGTATGGTAATACGGGTCTTTATTCTCCGTTCAGGTCTTGGTTTAAAGGCAGAGAGGGAGTGCAGTCCCACCTCTGATGCAGTGTGTGGGCCTCTGGATCAGCACTACTGCACTGAGACAGATCATAAGAAGGGCTGCAGATTAGCACAGAGACACAGTATCTGCAGGCCTGGGACATTCATCAGACGCAATGGTGAGATTGCATCATATCCGCCATCTATGGGGGATTTCAATCAATCATGATGGTGAAATTGCATCCAGCAGTCAAAAAATGTATTAACTCCCTGAAATAGTCATAAAAACATTGTTAATCCAACCAACACATTCCATTACATTACAGCAATTTGACAGACACTCTTATGCAGAGCAACGTACAATAAAGAGCAGATCAGAACCATGAACAAGTGCATTAAAGACCCAAGAGGAAAGTACAGTTCCAAGTCCTAGAGTGATCACTTGGATTAAACTTGAACCCTTGAAAAGTACATCAACCTTCAAAGTAGCATACCATGGTTGGCAGCTAGAATACCCTGAATACTAAAATATATTATACATGAGTGCAATTATAACCTATAGCATACATGTGGCGGATTACTGCTTATTTTATTCATTGCTATAAAGTAATTAAAACAGTAAATGCATAAAAACATTTTGAATGTTTCCTATGATTCCTTCCATATGCCTTTCATCAAATCAGTTCAGCTGCATGCATGTCTTTTGCGTCAATATTTTAGGCACGTGTCACCCTCCCAGACAGCTAGCTCATAGGCCAAGTATAGAGAAATATATATATATCTATCTTTTTAAAAAAACAGATAAAATAGTTGAAACAGACACCCTGTGCAGTGTAGATTGGTGCATTGTTTACCCCATCTTCTGTCGGGGTATGGTGTAGTTCCCCTCATTTCTGAGTGGTTAGCAGAGGCCACTCGCTGCACGATCTGCTTCTGTTAATGCAGGTTGGGCTTTGTGCGTGTTAATGCTCACTTTAAATGTGCGTTGTGTGGGAAATGTTCTTCTTTTGTTTATAGCCTTTTCTGTTTTGCAAAATTAGCTCACTTAACTGCTCACCCTACTTTTCTGAAAACTTCTTTTGAAGATTGTAAATGTCTTAACATGCCTTCCAATATTTACTTGCACAGGAACAACATTGACCAATACTGATTGCGAAGAATGTCATGACAAAACGTTTTCAAATAAATCTTCTTCGCCATTCTGCAAACCACACACAGAGTAAGTTTCCTGCATTTATTCCCAAATTACATAAATTGGGTTTGATACTAAATATAACCCTGATGACTATTTGAGATTTTCTTTTATTGTATTTACTTTTCTGACAGTTGCCAATCCTTGGGACTTCAGGAAATTACAGCTGGAACAAACACATCAGACGGTGTATGTCGACCAAGAAATAATCCTCGTTCCAGAGTTGCTGCGCTTGTGCCTGTGGTGCTTGTAGTAGTGCTATCAGCTGTCATAGGAATTTTCATTTCAAGTAAGTTCCCCCATCTGTCTGATAAGACTTTAATACATATGTAAAGGGTATTGCATTTTAAATATATATTTAAAGGGCATTGGAGTTTAAATGGCAGTTTGAAGTTGGCTGTGTTACTTGTATTCTGAGAACAGGAAAGGGAAAGCAGAGAAAACAAAATGGAGGGATAGAACAGCCACAGGATGAAGGTAAGGGAATGCACATCTTTGTGGGGGCGATCACAATGCTGATATGAATACCATTAGATGGGCTGTGTATAGCCTGGACTGCATCTGTTAGTCTGCATCTGTTACAGTCTGTTCTGCCAGATTAGAGCCATTCTGTTCATTTACATTATAATGAGGGGTAGTTTCAGATAATGTATTATCTTGTCAATTAATCACCACTGTAAAGACAAACCAAAAACTGGAACAAAGCAAAAGCACATCAGTGAATGTGGTCCAAAATATGTCCATGTTCTCATAGTTACTGTGGCTATGCTGCTTGTATTAGGACTATTATCAATTGTGATTTTAAGAACCATTCTCATTTTAAGTAATCTACCAATCTGTTGGAGACATTATTTTTTGACAATTATCAATATTCTGTGAATAGAAATCCTCATATTTACACAAGAGATAAGAGTGGTAAGCATACTAGATTTTAAAGAATTAAAGATGGACATCAAAAAATGTAATGTAATATTACGTTTTAAAGTTATTCTGAAACATGTAAACTTTGTAATCAAGTAGCTAAATAATTCACCAGTATTTTGCTTTCAGAGAGGAGAATGAAGAACATGGTATGTGTGAAACTTTTCACATTATGTGCCTACATTTTAAAATGCATTTGAAGTGCAGAATTGGCTAATTGCTATCATGTTAATTTATTTAATTCTGGAGTCACTCCTGGTGTTGATGAATGAAATGATACTTTTACAGGTAGTACTGTATTTACTGAGGCAAAGTCTCCACTTTTCTAGGAAACGGAAATGTCCTGGTCAGTGTTGAAGGGCAGGCAGGAGCCCATCCCAGCATGCAGGCGAGAGGCAGGAATGCATCCTGGACAGGTTACCAGTCCATTGCAGGGCACGTAACATTCACGCCTCCACTGATTCCTTTCGGAAAATTAACCTAATATGCATGTCCATTCGCTATGGGAGGAAACCAAAGTATCCGGAGGAAATGGACATGGAGGAAACGTACTCCAGTAAGAAAGATTTGAGCTGGGATTTGAACCTGTGACCTTGCTGTGCCATCTGAAATCCATAACATACAATCAACATTTGAGCTCTTCACACCAGCAAATCAGAATATTATACTGAACTTACTAACTGGAGGAGAAGCAATCGACACAATTGCTAGTCAATGGAATCTTGAAGAAAATTGAAGGCCAATTTCCCCAGCAACTGTGGCATTAGAATATTTTCACATTGTCTCTATGGTGATTTGTTTCAATCATGATATTAGACATGCATGAACTGAAAGAGACAAGCTGTATATAAATAAATATTCAATAAAATCACAGACTTCTTCAAATCTTACAAACTTGGTGTTGAGCTTCAAAAGAGGAAGCTGACTGTGCTCAGAACAGTATAATCAATCATTTTTAAGAACTGTATCATTCACATAATCAAATATTTCTATTTTATATGTAAATATGTATAGTGTATATGTAACTTTTACACTGAGGACTAAAAGTAACTAATATGATGACATGCATATTTCTGTCTGCAAATGGTATCACGTATTTTGTAAAGCGAAACTTGCTTTCTGTGCAGGTAGCAGTTGAACTTGTACTTCCCTCTAGGGTGTTTCAGTGCACTTATCCCTGGTTATGGATATGCACTTTGCTCTTGTTGTATGTCGCTCTGGATAAGAGCGTCTGCCAACTGCCTTTAATGTAATGTAATGTAATGTAATGGTATTGTCGCCTTGTAATACCAGCCTGATTGCTTGATATGCAAAATTACAAAACTACCTAATACTACTATGTATCAACAGAGAGAATATATAACTTGATGTCAACTGAAATATACTCATGTACTTCCTTCCCACCTCAAGTTTTCATTAAAAAAACAAAACAAAAAAAAACGATTGAGGAATTATTCTAATCTGAGTAGTGCATATTTTAACACCACAATCATCCCCATGTCCCTCTCTGTGGCCATGGTTTAAATAAGCTTCACTAAGAAACTATAAAGCCGGAGATGAGAAACTAAAGGCGTCCATTTTTCTGCACATAATGGAAGGAGCTGCATTGGACATTTACAATAGCTTTCATATTGACGAGGAAACTTTAACATTGACTGTGCTGATGGCAAAGTTTGAGGAATACTTTGTGCCCCAAAAGAATGTAACTTTTGAGAGATACAAGTTTTTCTCCGCTGATCAGAAAACCGGCATGACCAATACCTTGCTGAATTACACACCCTGAGCAAGTCATGCGAATTTGGAGATTTGAGGAACTCATTGGTCAGAGATAGAATTGTATGTGGAATTCCTGATAATGGGCTCAGAGAAAGACTGTTACGTGAACATGAGTTAACACTGGCGAGAGCAGTTCACATCTGCAGAGCAGCAGAGACCACTCATGCACAAGCCAAGGAGCTGAGCAGGGACCAGTCAGCAGCAGCGCCCAAAACAGTTTTCGAAGCAAATGGAGAAAAGTCCCCAAAGTCAGGATTTTAAATGTGGCGGGTGTGGAGGCACGCATATGCCTAGATTGTGCCCTGCTCATGGAAAAGTGCTTTCAGAGGATGGTGTCAAGCCAGATCCAAGGAAGACGTCAGCCATAGTGAACATGGAACATCCACAAAACAAAGAAGAACGATCCAGAAAAAAACACTCGGATTTCGGCTGACGTTTCCCAGTATGGCCTAGGTGCAGTACTGTTGCAGATGAGTGATGACAGCTGGCAGCCTGTAGCCTATGTGTCTCGTGCATTGACAAGTGCTGAAGTCAATTACGCACAAATTGAAAAGGAACTTTTAGCCAGCACATACAGCTGTGAACGTTTCCACCAGTACATATATGGACAGGCTTTTGAGCTGGAGACTGACCACAGGCCCTTAGTGTCCATAATGTCCAGGCCCCTCAATGACTGTCCTATGACAATTCAGCCTCTGTTAATCAGGATGCAGAAATATGGTGTGAGGATGATTTATACACCAGGAAAGTTCACGTTTGCTGCTGATACACTCTCACGTGCAGTCAACAAAATGGAAAGTCCAGATGAACAGAAAAGTGCAGAAATAAAGGCTTATGTGGACATGATTGTCACATCACTTCTGGTGTCTGCTAAGCGAACAGAGCTGATTAGAAAGGCAGCTGAGTTGGATGACACAATGAGAGAGCTCAAAAAGACCATATTGACAGGGTGGCCTGAACAAAAGCTTGACTGATCCATGCCCATTACTGGACAGAGCTTTCAGTTGTTAATGATATAGTTTTCAAGGGATGCCGGTTTGTCATCCTGGTATCCATGCGCAAGGAAATGCTGCAGAAAGTGCTCGAGGGACATTTGGGATAGGAAAAATGCAAATTAAGAGCGCGAAAGGTAATGTATCGGCCAAGGATTAACCAAGACATTAGCCATACGACAGCCTCATGTGAAATATGCCTCACCTATAGGTCCAAGCAGCAGGTAGAGCCACTCTTGCTTCCCCCTGTACCGGATCGCCCATGCCAGAAGGTCGGAGTTGATTTATTTGACTGAAATAGTAAGGACAACATTGTCGTCTCAGATTATTTCACCAACTATCCAGAGGTGGCGACACTGCAGACAATGTCCAGCAAAACAATTACAGCCTAACTGAATACAGTGCCTAGTGAGGTGTTTTCAGATAATGAGTCACAGTTTTCAAGTGGTGAGTTTGCTTCTTTTGCAAGATCCAAGATCCAATGGGCTCGCGGAGAGTGCAGAGAAGATTGTCAAGGCTCTCATGAAGAAAGCTCAAGGTGGACAGGATTTCCAGAGGAGTCTGATGATTTACAGGAGTGCTCCACTGGAAAACGGGTTGTCCCCGGCCCAAATGCTGATGGGACAGGCGCATACGCACCAACCTTCCAATCCACGAGAACCTGTTGTCACCTAAACGAGCACACATAATCAGGGCAAGGAAACGGGAACAAAAGGTGAGTCACAAAATACAATGTGACAGGAAGGCAAAACACTTACCGAGTCTCAAGCCAGGTGATAAATTTGCTATCTTGGATCACACAACAGGCACATGGGCACAAGGAAGTAGAAGTAAGAGGAAGAGGAAGTAGCACCGCGCTCATACCAGGTACAAACTGACCAGGGGGCAACTCTGAGACATAATCGTGTGGATCTGAGACCACAAGTGACAGACTTTGACTTTCCGACAGACTCTCAGCCACCAAGCACTGCAGAACAGGTGGATGCTCTCAGCAGTGAGCCAGTGTTCCCCAGACCGTAGTGACATGTGGTAAACTGATTAAAAACTCATGTATACATATAGATATACATATATATATATATGTGTATGTATGTATGTATGTATGTATGTATGTATGTATGTATGGAGGAGCCAAAAGATATAAAGATATAAAGATTAAGATATCTCAGCTTGTGCTTCCCCCTAGTGGCCAGCTATAACATATTTAGACTACTTTAGGGCACCCCTGGATGACGCAAGCAGTGCATAGCACTAGTATTTCAGCTGCAAACAGCCTATACACTCATTCATTCATTCTTTAAACACCGTTAATCTGGAAGACCGGATACTTTAAACTTTGAACTGATGTACAAATTACAGACTTCCAGTATAGAACAGTCCAGTACAGCTTCGCTGAGCTTTCGTTAACGTATTTCAGGACAGCCATAGTTTTAGCAAGTAACTTAGACAAACAGCCGAAATTTAAAGTAATAAAACATTGAGGCTATCTAAGAGAAGATACTTTACTGCTTGCATCGCAATATTTGGACTTTCTTTGCACACTTTCTGGAGTCCAACGACAGATTGGGTTTCGGCATGCTCCAGAATCAAGTAAGGCTTACATTCCGAGAAAATGACACGAAGGCATCGTAGGTATTGTTCGAATGGAACATGGTGGCATATATATATATATATATATATATATATATATTGTGGTGGCCCGATCGGAAATCGGTACACCACTGGTGTGGAACGGCCCGTGCGCCGGCGGCTTCTGCTAGGAAAAGTTATTAACCACGTGTATTTCCCCAGGTCGTATCTAACAGAGCCGCACCGGAGCGAGAGCCGGCGAGGAGAGTCAGAACCATGGCCAGCGACACGGGGAAAGACGCGTGGGGAATGTGAGGAAGAGACAATTAACCCTTCTCATTGGACAGGCGCAGCCGGACCGACTCCGAGAGAGAGCGGAGCCGTACAAAAGGCGAGGCGCAACCACAGAGCGGGGCTGAGTACGGAGGGAAACGGAGGCGAAGCCCAGTGAGGAGGAAACAGCCACGGGAAAGCAACTAACGACACCACGGTGGAAGCGGGTCTTCGGAGGCCCTACCAAAAGGCGCGGCCGGCACGGACCACCCAGAACCGCCGACGGACCGGGAAACCTAATTTTTTGGCCGGTGACTTTTTTTTCGTTTTTGTGAGAAAGGAAGTTTTTTTGTTTGGGACGTTGTAAAAGTGCCCTGAAGGCACACCAGAACCTCATTAAACTACCCGTTGAGGAACTACTCTTGCTCTCTCTGCCTCTCTCTCCCCACGGGGCGCCACATATGGTGGAGAATGCGGGCATAGAGACCCCAGCTATAGAGAGAGAGAGCAATAAAAAAAAAAAAAAAAATAATAATAATGGAGGACGCCATCAACGCTCTACTGCGGTCACAAGGCGCCCTGCAGAAAGCCGTGGCGGAACTGTGCCAAAAGTCCAGCCGGCGACAAGCCACCGGACACCCAAAGACGTACTGCTGAAGCAGACCCCGGACGATGAAATTGAGGCCTACCTCGAGACCTTCGAACGGGCGGCTTACCTGGAGAAGTGGCCTCAAGGCGCCTGGGGCTCCCTCCTGGCCCCATTCCTCAGCGGGGAGGCCCAGAAGGCGTACCGGGGACTGCCTCCGGCCGAAGCCCACGACTACCCCACCCTCAAGGCCACCATCTTAGCCCAGTATGGCTACAGCCTCCCCGCCAGGGCACAGCGGTTCCACCAGTGGGCCTATGACCCCGCCCTCCCGGCGCGAGGACAGGTGATGAGCCTGGGGAGGCTAACCAAAAGTTGGCTAGTCGAGGGCGACGGGCCGCCCCTGCTCGACCGGGTGGTGTTGGATCGCTGTGTCCGAGCCCTGGCCCCGGACGTCAAGAAATATGTGGCCCAGCAGGGGCCCCGCTCCATTGATGCCCTGGTCAACCTCCTGGAGAACCACCAGGTGGCCCAAGAGATGGTCAGGGGAACCAAAACGGAAAGCCCCCGAAGAACCCCAAGCGCGGTCCGACTGGAGCCACAAACCAGGCCACGGTGGAGAGCGGACGACAGGGACGAGGGACTCCGCCGGAGAGAGACCAGACGGTGCTTCGCCTGTGGCCGGGAGGGCCACCTGAGCCGGGATTGCCCAGGGAGGGAGGAGTCCATGGCCACTGCACCTGAGACGGGCCGACCCTGCCACTACCTCACCACGTGCTGGGCCCACAAGGGCACTGCCGCCCCTAGGCTACCCGTCCGGATCGGGGGTCAAGACGCGGAGGCCTTGCTGGACTCGGGGAGTGCTATTACCCTGGTGAGACCAACCCTAGCAGGGGGGAGACGGGGAGAGGACATCGCCGTCACCTGCATCCACGGCGACGTACGAAGCTACCCCACCGCCGAGGTAACCATCATCACCCCTAGAGGTCAATTCACGGGAAGGGTGGGGGTAGTCGAGAGCCTCCCAGTGGAGGTGCTGCTGGGAAGAGACTGCCCCCTCTTTCTCAGCTACTGGAGTGAGAGGGCGACCTCGGAGAGGCCAAGTCACACACCCCGACCCCGCCGGAAGGGCCACCGGGAACCACACCCGGTTTGGGTGGCCCCTGCCGGGGATAGTGAGGAGGAAGAGATCTCGCCCCAAGGGGGGAGGGGACCGACCACGCAACCCCCTACCGAGAGCACGGATACAGCCCCGGAGCGACCGGACCCACCACCACCCCTGGAGGCGGAAGGGGGTAGCGCGGGGGGGTTTTCGGAGTTTCAACCCGAACTAGAGAGGGCCCCAACGGACTTCGGCTCCGCCCAGCTGCAAGATCCCCTCCTCGCCCAGGCCTGGAGGGCCGCTGCTTACATTGAGGGCGTCCCACAAGGCGGGGTGAGTAGACCGGCCTACCCGTATTTTAAAGTCCAGAATAACCTGCTGTATCGGACCTGCAACAGGGACCCGGGAGAGCTGGACCAACTTCTGGTACCCCGGAGCCACACCTCCAAGGTGCTCTACCTCGCCCACACCCACCTGTTGGGGGCCCACCTGGGAAGGGAGAAGACGTATGAGCGGATCCTATCTCGCTTTTACTGGCCTGGCATCAAACGGGCAGTGGAGGACTACTGCCGACAGTGTGCGGAGTGTCAACTGCACAGCCCCCGGGTGACGTATCGCAATCCATTAATCCCTCTCCCCATTATAGATGTGCCCTTCCGCCGAATTGCTATGGACATAGTGGGACCCCTGCCCAAGTCCAGCCGGGGTCACCGCTACATCCTGGTAATCGTTGATTACGCCACCCGTTACCCGGAGGCCGTACCCTTACGGGCCGCGACGGGGAAGAGCATCGCGAGGGAGCTGTTCCTCCTCTTCAGCCGGGTGGGGATTGCGGAAGAGGTCCTGACAGACCAGGGGACCTGTTTCATGTCGGGCGTGATGAGGGAGATGTGCCGCCTACTCCGGGTCCAACAAGTGAGGACGTCCGTCTACCACCCCCAGACCGACGGGCTGGTAGAGCGGTTTAACAAAACCCTCAAGTCAATGCTGAGGAAAATGATCACAACGGACGGTAAGGACTGGGACCACGTATTACCGTACCTATTATTTTCGATACGTGAGGTCCCACAGGCATCCACGGGGTACGCGCCCTTCGAGTTGCTGTATGGGCGACGTCCCCGAGGGCTACTGGACCTCGCGAAGGAGGCCTGGGAGCAGCAGCCGTCCCGACAACGCACCCTCCTGGAACATGTGGAAGCTATGGACCAGCGGATGGCAAAAATCTGGCCCATGGTCCGGGAGCACATGCAACAGGCCCAGAAGGAGCAGGCTAGACTGTACAACCGAACAGCCCAGGTGAGAGAATTTCAGCCGGGGGATAAAGTCATGGTGCTGATCCCCACCAATGAGTGCAAATTTCTGGCCAAATGGCATGGGCCCTATGAAGTAGTAGCCAAGGTTGGGCCAGTGAACTACATGGTAAGACAGGTGGGCCGGAGACACCAGCTCCAAAAGTACCACATTAACCTGCTAAAGAGGTGGCACGAACCCGTGCACGACCCTGCTCCCCTCTGCTTAACCACAGGCGGCGCCACCGGAACACCAGAAGTGGCCACTGGAGACCTGCTGACCGACCGGCAGCGCCAAGACCTCCGCGAGCTGGTGAGTCAACACCGGGATGTGCTCTCCCACCTCCCGGGCCGGACTACCAAGGTCCACCACGACATCGTCACGGAGCCAGGAAGGAGGGTTCGACTGCGGCCCTACCGGATCCCGGAGGCGAGAAGGCAGACCATCCGGGAGGAGGTGGCGAGGATGCTGGACCTGGGGGTCATAGAAGAATCCCAAAGCGCCTGGTCCAGCCCGATAGTGTTGGTCCCAAAACCGGACGGCAGTTGGAGGTTCTGCAACGACTTCCGGAGGTTGAACGAAATCTCCCGGTACGACGCCTACCCCATGCCCCGGGTGGACGAGCTGATCGAGCGGCTGGGACCCGCTCGCTACCTCAGCACCCTGGACCTCACCCGGGGGTACTGGCAGGTACCGCTGACCCCCCAGGCGAGGGAGAAGACGGCTTTCGCCACCCCGGATGGCCTGTTCCAGTACCGCGTCTTACCCTTCGGAGTGCATGGAGCCCCCGCCACCTTCCAGAGGCTCATGGACAACCTGCTGAGGCCCCACAGGGAGTATGCTGCTGCCTACCTCGACGATATCGTCATTCACAGCGCTGATTGGGAAAGCCACCTCAGGAGGCTGGAGGCGGTGCTCGGGGCGCTCCGGGAAGCCGGCCTGACAGCTAACCCGGCTAAGTGTCGCCTGGGCCTGGAGGAGGCCGACTACCTGGGCCACACCGTGGGACGAGGGTGCGTCCGACCCCAGAGTCAAAAGGTGGACGGGATCACCAACTGGCCACGACCCACCACCAAAAGGCAAGTGCGCACATTCCTGGGCCTAGTGGGGTACTATAGGCAGTTTATACCGGACTTTGCCACCAGAGCGGCCCCCTTGCACGAGCTGACCAAGAAAGACCACCGGCACACGGTGATATGGACCGAAGCCGCCGACCGCGCCTTCCTAGACCTGAGGGCCGCCCTGGGGAATGAACCAGTACTGACCACCCCTAACTTCTCCCAAAAGTTTGTTTTGCAGACCGACGCCTCTGAAACCGGACTTGGTGCGGTCCTATCCCAGATCCAGGACGCCACCGAGCACCCGATCACCTATATCAGCCGGAAATTGCTGAAGCATGAGAGGAATTATAGCACGGTGGAGAAGGAGTGCCTGGCCATAAGGTGGGCAGTCGGGAAGCTCAAATACTATCTGGTAGGAAGGGAATTTATCCTTATAACTGACCATGCCCCATTGCAATGGATGTATCGGTGTAAGGACACTAACGCCCGGGTGACCCGATGGTTTTTAGAACTACAAAGTTTTAAATTCACGGTGGAACACCGAGCCGGGAGACTCCAAGGGAACGCGGATGCCCTGTCCCGGATGAACGAGGGCCTCTTTGGTGACGCTCCCGCCGAGGGCGTGGAGCTGAGGGGGAGGAAATGTGGTGGCCCGATCGGAAATCGGTACACCACTGGTGTGGAACGGCCCGTGCGCCGGCGGCTTCTGCTAGGAAAAGTTATTAACCACGTGTATTTCCCCAGGTCGTATCTAACAGAGCCGCACCGGAGCGAGAGCCGGCGAGGAGAGTCAGAACCATGGCCAGCGACACGGGGAAAGACGCGTGGGGAATGTGAGGAAGAGACAATTAACCCTTCTCATTGGACAGGCGCAGCCGGACCGACTCCGAGAGAGAGCGGAGCCGTACAAAAGGCGAGGCGCAACCACAGAGCGGGGCTGAGTACGGAGGGAAACGGAGGCGAAGCCCAGTGAGGAGGAAACAGCCACGGGAAAGCAACTAACGACACCACGGTGGAAGCGGGTCTTCGGAGGCCCTACCAAAAGGCGCGGCCGGCACGGACCACCCAGAACCGCCGACGGACCGGGAAACCTAATTTTTTGGCCGGTGACTTTTTTTTCGTTTTTGTGAGAAAGGAAGTTTTTTTGTTTGGGACGTTGTAAAAGTGCCCTGAAGGCACACCAGAACCTCATTAAACTACCCGTTGAGGAACTACTCTTGCTCTCTCTGCCTCTCTCTCCCCACGGGGCGCCACAATATATATATATATATATATATATATATATATAATATATTTTTTATTTTAACACGGGTTAAATAATTTTAGGCTATTCGAAAATGTTGCGGCATGTGATTAAAACGTTATGTTGTTATGCATACACCTACATGAAGGTATAGTAGAGGTACATCTTTGTTCTTTAAGGAACATATCTCCCATATATCTCCGGCAGACACGCACGATGAGTTCTACCTTCATAAATGGCATTAATGTCATGTAATGTAATCTGGGAAGCAAGAAACACCGGTCAGTCACGTTCCAAATACTTTTGCTCACCGAAGAATTGCCTCGCCTGATACAAATGTGTATATGTTTTAAGTTATTGAACCAATCTAGATAAAAAATGAATTACGATACATGGACATCTATCAAGCACACAGTAAAGTATTATTATTATTATTATTATTATTATTATTATGTGTTTAAAGAACTGTGATCGAGTGCATTTTTCTTTGTACATGTGACGCTCTTGGACTGATGAACTCTATTGGAGTTAAATTAATCCTTCTTATTTTGTTGTGCACAGGAATATTCTTGGAATGAAAAGAAAATCAGAAGGTAATGTTTGTCATTGTCATTTCAAATATACAGGTGCATCTCAAAAAAAATTTTTTCCGTAATTCCGTCATTTTTATATATTCTCGATTCATTACACATTAAGTTATATATTTCAAGCCTTGATGTTTATGGCTTACAGCTCATGAAAAAAAGAAAAGAATAAGAAGCCGAACAGAAATGTACTGTTATCAAGATTGTCTTTTGTACAAGTAATACTAATGCTGGAATACCTATCTACTGGCTTCAGCAATTAATTATGTGTTTGGCTTCAGGCTGGGTAATAAGGAGACAGTGGGAGAACGGACCTGAGACGTCGGAACGCTTGGGGAAACAATGTTAATTGAAATGGTTTCTTAAATGGCATGGTCATGGGTTCTCAACATCTCATGCAAATTACATTGCAGACCTAATCATTACAAACTAAATTACTTCTTTTCAGATTTCATGAGAAATATATGAGAAGTTATCAAAATGTATGTTTCAGGATGAAATAATATACAATTTGTGATGGTGTAAAGTGTAGACACAAATGCAGGCTCTGCTCCCTTCCTCTCTGCTCCTCGGGCTGCTGATATGGGGACATTAGAGACTGGTACCTGAGCTAGCACTCCAGTGGCAACATACCTGTGGAGGAGCAATGCAAGGTGCTGTGTGCATTCAGCCATGAGTGCCTGGACCATCCAGTCACAGTTAAGACCCGGAGACGACCCTGATGTGCTTAGTTTCCATCAACCGGCAAACATAACCGTCACCCTGATGTAGATCCAGGCTAGTTACAGGGGACATGGTCTCTGGTATTAATCTCAAGAACCATATATTCAACAATGCTGAATCTGACACAAAAAGGGAAATTTTTGACGGAACTGAATGGCATTGATTTTTGTCATTCAAGACAGTTTGTAAGATTTTTTTTTTTTTTTTTGCCATCTTTCTGAATGTGCTATCATAACCAGAGAAATGAATTACTTCAGATAGCAGATATACTCAGTGAGCACTTTATTAGGTAGACCTCTACACCAGCTTGTTAATGCAAATATTTAATCAGCCAATCATGTGGCAGCAACTAAATGCATAGAAGCATGAAGGTTCAGCTGGTCAAGAGGCTCAATGCACAACAGTCTCTGAGTTTGCAGATAATGAAGTCAAACCTCTTGAGTGGATAGGCTACAGCAGCGCAGAAGACCTAAGTCTAATGTGTTATGTACGGTCCAGGGAACCCAGACGCAGACCACAGGATAATCCAAAAGAGTAGTTTTAATGTCAGTAGTCACAAGCCAAGAGATCCAAAACACAGCCAAAAACGAAAAGCAAAAGAATAGTCGAAAAAACAAGCGAGAGGTCAAAATCCAGAAAATCACAGGGCGAAGGTACAGCAGGGCAAAAGCAAAGTCGAAGTCAAGGCAAAGGGGTGTCTTTCAAGAATCTCTATAACAAGGCTTACAAACAATCGGCACTTATCAAGATCAACGTTCTGACAACGAAGCATACTGAGACTGAGGTTTAAATACAAGAGGGAAGGTGACAATCTAGGCGGGGCAGAGGAAAAGGTGGGCTAAACAAATGGACAACAGGTGGGGAAACACAATAGGGTAATGACATAATAACGGGAGGGAGACAAAAACGCGGACTGGATGCACGAAACAAAACATGCAAAACATACGGCTCCGGATTAGGGAGTAGACATTTGCATAGTTAGAATAGTAGTGATAGTTGCATAGTTAGAATAGTAGTGATAGTTAGAGACAGGTGCGAACACTTCGCTGAAGAGATAGCGTTAGTGAGTTAGTTTCGTGAATATTTCTAAACTACCCAATAAAAGTGATTGTTAGTTAGTTAGTTAGACAGACAGTAAGTGTATTAATCGGATTAGTACTGTACAAAACCTAGATTAGTAGTAGTTAGTAAGAATCGTGCTTTACAACATTTACCTATCAAGAAAAAGCAGGAAGTAAGAATGGCGAGTTTTAGAAAAAATGTTGAACCCCGAAAAACTACCGTAACCACCCGAATAGTGGGGCACGCAGACTGTGGGGAGTGACTAGACTGATAAACGTTCAGACGTAGACATAACAGGGGAGGACAATAGAGAACTGAAATGGGAAAACATAAACCAGGTACTATGGGGAATGAATAATAAACAAGAATAAACATGAAAACATACCGAACAAATACAGAACATTACATAATGAATATCAAATAAAGTGCTCACTGAGTGTATATTTCAAAATATTTTCACTGCACCATGTTTTGTCATCCAAGACTGCTGAATTATGTAAAGAAATTTAAATACTTTTTTTTTCCTGCCAGCTGAGGAGGATATACACCCATCTTTCTAAATGTGCAATTATACCCTCAGATGAATTCAGATGGTCGAAGTTCAGTTGAAAGCAGAAATAACTCAACTGTTTTTGAGTTTTATTTGGAATATTTAATGTGCTTCAGGTATATCTGTTGCTCCTGTTCTGTGACCTCTCCTATTGCTGTGGAAGTACAGAATATTCCATTAATGGAGACTGCTGTCCGATGTGCTCACCTGGTAAGTCACTATCTTTTATCAAAATAAAGCTTCTACTGCAGTATATGTTGGCTTACAGGCATTAAGAAGTGAAAGTGCTTTTTATTTTGTTGTCATTTAAATGTCATTTCAAATGTGTACATTTTAGCTATGTTTTGTGATTAATCTTTCACACAGGGGAACATGTTTCTAAGCACTGCATAGAATACACGAGCACCTCCTGTAAACCGTGCACTGCTGACTCATTCATGGCGCTGCCCAACGGTCTTCTTCATTGTATCTTTTGTCGAGTCTGTGACCCAGGTGAGAAACGATTCATATTCAGCCAATGTGTTTATTCATGACATGGCCATTTGCAACTTGCTTGACTGTCTTCTTTTGGTAGTGAGGTAATACGGGTATTTATTCTCTGTTCAGGTTTTGGTTTAAAGACAGACAGGGAGTGCAGTCCCACCTCTGATGCAGTGTGTGGGCCTCTGGATCAGCACTACTGCACTGAGACAGATAAGAAGGGCTGCAGATTAGCACAGAGACACAGTATCTGCAGGCCTGGGACATTCATCAGACGCAATGGTGAGATTGCATCATATCCACCATCTATGGGGGGGGGGGGGGGGGGGGGATTGTGTCATCTGCCCCCCCGATCCTGATTCAAAACCAAAATAATCATGATGGTGAAACTGCATCCCACAGTCAAAAAACATGAACTCATGACAACAAATGATAATCCAATCAGAACATTACATTACATTACAGTCATTTAACAGACACTCTTCTCCAGAGTGACGTACAATAAAATGCAGATCAGAACCATGGACAAGTGCGTTAAAGACCCAAGAGGAAAGTACAGTTCCAAGTCCGAAAGTGATCGCATAGATGCAACTTGAACCCTTGAAGAGTACATCAACCTTCCAACTAGCATACCAGCAGCTAGAATACCCTGAATACTAAAATAATTAGGCATCAGTACAATTATAACCTATAGCATACACATGGCTGGTAACTGCTTATTTTATTTATTGCTATAAAGTAATTATAATAGTAAATACATCAAAAAAAATGTTTTAATGTTTCCTATATGCCATTCATCAAATCAGTTCAGCTCCATGCATGTCTTTTGCGTGAATATTTTAGGCACGTGTCATCCTGCCAGACAGCCAGCTCTTAAGCCAAGTATAGACAGATATATATTATATATATATATATATATATATAAATAAATAAAATTTTTTAACAGATTAAACGGTTAAAACGGATTGTCCTGCACCGTGTGCACTGCAGATTTACATTGGTGAAGTTCTTTTTTTTTTTTTTTACCCCATCTTCTGTCGGGGAATGGTGTAGTTCCTCTCATTTCTGAGCGGTTAGCAGAGGCCACTCGCTGCACGATCTGCTTCTGTTAATGCAGGTTGGGCTTTGTGCATGTTAATGCTCAGTTTAAATGTGCGTTGTGTGGGAAATGTTCTTCTTTTGTTTATAGCCTTTTCTGTTTTGCAAAATTAGCTCACTTAACTGCTCAGTCTACTTTTCTGAAAACTTATTTCGAAGATTTTAAATGTTTTAACCTGCCTTCCAATATTTACTTACACAGGAACAACATTGACCAATACCGAATGCGAAGAATGTTGTGACAAAACGTTTTCAAATAAATCTTCTTCGCCATTCTGCAAACCACACACAGAGTAAGTTTCCTGCATTTATTCCCAAATTACAAAAAGTTTGGTTTCATACTAAATATAACCCTGATGACTATTTGAGATTTTCTTTTAATGTATTTACTTTTCTGACAGTTGCCAATCCTTGGGACTTCAGGAAATTACAGCTGGAACAAACACATCAGACAGTGTATGTGCAACAAGAAATGCTCCTCAGGCTCTGCTCCCTATCCGCTGGCCGCATCGAGTGGCTGTGCTTGTGCTTCCAGTGCTTGGAGCAGGACTATCAGCTGCTTTCATAGCAATCATTTTAATTTTAAGTAAGTTTCCCCCATCTATCTGATTCGACTTAAAATATATAAATACCAGAACTCTTTAAAGAGTATTGTTGTTTAAATGGCAGTTTGAAGTTGGCTGTGTTACTTGTATTCTGTGAACTGGAAAGAGAAAGAAGGGAAAACAAAATGGAGGGATAGAGGCATTCTGTTCATATACATTACTGTTACAGTCTGTTCTAACAGGTTAGGGCCATTCTGTTCATATACATTACTGCTACTGTCTGCATCTGTTAGTCTGTTCTGCCAGGTTAGAGCCATTCTGTTCATTTACATTATCATGAGGGGTAGTTTCAGTCAAAGGATTATCTCGTCAATTAATCACCACTGTAAAGACAAACCAAAAACTGGAACAAAGCAAAAGCGCATCAGTGAATGTGGACCAAGATATGTTCATGTTCTCATAGTTACTGTGGCTGTACTGCTTGTATTAGAAGTATCAGTTGTGACTTTAAGAACCATTCTCATTTTAAGTAATCTTCCAATCTATCTGATGAGATGTTATAGTTTCAAGTTGACAGTTATCTCTATTCTGTGAACAGAAATCCTCATATATACACAAGAGATATGAGTGGTAAGCATACTAGATTTTAAAGAATTAAACAAGGACGTAAAAAAAGTAATGTAATGTTACATGCTAAAGTTATTCTGAAAGAACATGGTATGTGTGAAACCTTTCACATTATGTGCCTACATTTTTAAATACATTTCAAGTGCAGAATTGGCTTAATGCTATAATCTTAGTCTAAATAATTCTGGTGTCACTCCTGGTGTTGATGAATTTGATACTTTTACGGTTAATACTGCATTTACTGAGTCTCCACTTTTCTAGGAAACAGAAAGAAAAGACCTGTTAAACCAGCCGCAGTATGAACGTAAGGGAGCGCATGATAACTTGATGACGGAAATAACGAAAGCTGATTAAAAAAAAAAACTTAGTCACATCACTGCCCCTACAGTCTGTATGGACGTGTTATAACAGGTTAGATTTAGATTTAGATTCTGTGTATGAACATATTTTCATTGTAGAGAGGGGTGCTTTCAGTTAATATATTCCTTCATTAATTAAACACCAGTGTGAATATCCATCCATCCATTATCTAATCTAATTTCCTTGTCGTTGTTGCAGGACAGCCAGTTCATTCCAGCATGCAGGCGAGAGGCAGGAATGCATCCTGGACAGGTTACCAGTCCATTGCAGAGGACGCTAACATTCACGCCTCCGCTGATTCCTTGGACATGGAGGAAACATCGAAACATACTCCAGAAAGAAAGATTTCAGCTGGGATTTGAACCTGTGACCTTCTTGCTGTGCCGTCTGAAATCCATAACATACAATCAGCAGTTGAGCTCTTAACTCCAGCCAAACAGAATGTTATACTGAACATGACAACCAGTCGACAAAGATGCTTTCAAGGCAATTTTTTTGTCACTTGATGCCGCCTTACTAGCTGGAGGAGAAGCAATTGACACAATTGCTAGTCAATGGAATCATTAGATATTACACCTGCATGACCTGAAAGAGACAATCTTGTAGCAGTCAGAGGTAAAAAAAGTGTAGGATAAATAAATATACAATCCTGGCCTTGTGGTGCTGGGTATGAGTGAAAGGTCATAAAATCAGACTTCTTCACATCCTACTAAATTGGTGTTGAACTCCAAAAGACGAAGCTGACTGTGCTCAGAACAGTGATGAAAAATCAGCCAGAACTCCCCAAAGAGGTTCTGAATACACAGGTCAGAGCTGTGAATTCCTCCAAATATGCATTCTCTGAAAGTACCATTATCCTGGTCCTTGTTTTGAGCACAATAAATAAAGATGCATCTCTGAGCACAAGACTGGATAAAAAGGTGCAAATCATCTTGAACTACAGCTAAGCAAAGGAGAGGTTGACATCCATGATAAGGCACCCAAATTAACTTCATTTAAGTGCTTGTGACTGCTACACAGAACCGATGAAACCTGAAAGCATTGCGAGTTCATGTCTTTGTTTCTCAGTTAAATTTACTGATGTTTCACAGTTGTTTTTTGTTGCATCTTTGCTGTTATTAAAATAAGTTGGTATTTTGACTACTTCCAATTGTACCTCAATAAGTTTTCTCCAACTCACCACCAGCATGTCGGACAGAGACACTCAGAAAAGAGCTCCAGCCCGCCGTGTAGCTCACTGGGTGAAAGGACTGCGGAATCCGAACCGCGGCTGGCAGCCCCACAGGAGCGGCACATAATTGGCGTCGCATCGTTCCCGGATCTGAGAGGGATACAGCAGGAATAGCCGGCATTGTTCTTCTCTGCTGCGACTGGCTGGTCACCTGAGCGGCCATGGCTTGTTCTCTGCACACACGTATGGGTGGGTCTCCTCGGCCCCTGCTCTGCGTGACCGCGGGTTGTCTGGCAGGCACATGTTTCAGAGGAATATATGTATACGGCTTTCAAAGAGGGGGACCAGACAGAGCTGAAGAGCGTACAGGGGGTACGTAAGGTCAGGCTGAAAGAGGCAAAGGAGGAATACAGAAAGAAGGTGGAACAGAAGCTGCAGGAGAACAGCATGAAGGAAGTCTGGGATGGCATGAAAACCATCACAGGCTGCAGGAGGAGGAACAGTACAGTATATGTATATGACTATGAGCATGCAGAACAAGCAGCAGCAGAATATGCACATGGGAAAGCAAAAGGAAAGGAAAGCACTTTCAAATGCGTATGTGAATTGTGCACAAACTACTCATCTACTTGTGTGATGAGAGGTTTTATTATTTGGCAGCAGGAAGTAGTCAGAACTGTCACAACTGCAGCACTGCTTTTTTCGGTCAAATTTAGAATTACATGAATAATCAATCATAAGAACTCAATAAGAACTGTATCATTCACATGATAAAATATTAATATTTTATAGGTAAATATGTATAGTGTATATGTAACTTTTACACTGAGGACTAAATGTAATTCATATGATTTTTTATTTGATACATGCATATTTCTGTGTGCAAACGGTATCACGTATTTTGTAAAGCAAAACTGCTTTTTGTGCAGGTAGCAGTTGAAATTGTACTTCCCTCTAGGGTCTTTCAGTGCACTTATCCCTGGTTATGGATATGCACTTTGCTCTTGTTGTATGTCGCTCTGGATAAGAGCATCTGCCAACTGCCTTTAATGTAATGTAATGTAATGGTATTGTCACCTTGTAATACCAGCCTGATTGCTTGATATGCAAAATTACAAAACTACCCAATACTACTATTTATTTTAAAATATGTATCAGAGAGAATATGTAACTAGATGTGAACTGAAATATACTAATGTACTTCCTTCCCACCTTTCATAAAGAAAAACAAAAAAACGATTGAGGAATTATTCAAAAACTGACTAGTGTAATGCACATTTTCTTCCTCATTTATGTAATTTTAGATTTGCATATTTTAACACCACAATCATCCCCATGTCCCTCTGTGTGGCCCTGGTTTAAATAAGCTTCATAAGAAACTGTTTTGGACTATAAAGCCCTTGAGTGCACTGTTCTAGGCTAACTACTAGTTAACAGCTCCGTGAAGCTAGCAACTTGAAGCATCCAGTTCAACTTCAAGCATCCAGTTTAACCCAAGGCCAAGTCATTTGTTTTTATGGTTCAAAGGACAAACACAACATGGTGTCAGAAAATGGAGCTGGCAAGAAATGCGGACCAACAATCGACTTTGTGGAGAAATGAAAATTCCAAACGGTGAATTCCAAACAAAAGAAACTCAAAGATACAACTGCATGTGTTAAAGAATTGCCTAACGAGAGAAGTGGTGAAGAGCAAGACAAGGCTAACGCTGGCGAAAACAAGCAGCTACAAATAAGTCAAGCAAGTGAAAATCCTGTAAGCCTACCCAGAGTATTTGCCGTCATGGAAAGGCTCAGTCCTCCCACACCTATGCAGTTCAGCTGTAATCTCACAGATAACTGGAAGCGTTTTAAGCAGAGGTTTAACATATTTGGCTGCAAGAGGAGTCAGGGGTGAGGAGATCAGAAGCTAAAGGCGTCCATTTTTCTGCAGATGCATTGGACATTTACAATAGCTTTCATATTGACGAGGAGACTATAACATTGACTGTGCTGATGGCAAGGTTTGAGGAATACTTTGTGCCCCAAAAGAATGTAACTTTTGAGAGATACAAGTTTTTCTCTGCCGATCAGAAAACTGGCATGAGTTTTGGGCAATACCTTACTGAATTACACACCCTGAGCAAGTCATGCGAATTTGGAGATTTGAGGAACTCATTGGTCAGAGATAGAATTGTATGTGTAATTCCTGATAATGGGCTCAGAGAAAGACTTGCGTGAACATGAGTTAACACTGGAGAGAGCAGTTCACATCTGCAGAGCAGCAGAGACCACTTGTGCGCAAGCCAAGGAGCTGAGCAGCCTGTAGCTGTAAGGTCGGGGACTGGCGGAGAGCCAAGAGCGACTAAGGGTATCCCCGAAAGCTCACACGAGCTGAAAATGAAATCAAACAAAACAACGGAGGGCGTCAGCCGTGCACAAGCTGAGCGTCTTCCTTACCCTTTTCTCTTTATTAAAAAAAAAATTTGACAGAAACCCGAACCTGCACGATACCTGACACAATACAGCAAAGAGTCTTACCGCGTGCATAACGGCTTGGTGTCAGAGCGAACAGTAACACCAAAGCGTCGACCGATAGTCAGAGAGGGCTTTAAATACCTTTCAGGAGGTAGGCTCCCTTAACACTAATGAGGGCCAGGTGAAAATAATAACCGGTACTACATCCCAACCCTGACAGTAGCCTATGCGTCTCGTGCATTGACAAGTGCTGAAGTCAATTACGCGCAAATTGAAAAGGAACTTTTAGCCAGCACATACGGCTGTGAACGTTTCCACCAGAACATATATGGACAGGCTTTTGAGGTAGAGACTGACCACAAGCCCTTAGTGTCCATAATGCCCAGGCCCCTCAATTACTGTCCCATGAGAATTCAGCGTCTGTTAATCAGGTTGCAGAAATATGATGTGAGGATGATTTATACACCAGGAAAGTTCACGTTTGCTGTCATCCCGGTATCCATGCACAAGGAAATGCTGACATTTGGGAGAGGAAAAATGCTAATTAAGAGCGCGAGAGGTAATGTATTGGCCAAGGATTAACCAAGACATGAGCCATACTACAGCCTCATGTGAAATATGCATTACATTACATTACATTATTGGCATTTGGCAGACGCTCTTATCCAGAGCGACGTACAACAAAGTGCATACCCATAACCAGGGCTAAGTGCGCTGAAAGACCCTAGAGGGAAGTACAATTTCAATTGCTACCCGTACAACAAAGATAAGGACCAGGGCCTATTTTTTTATTTTTTATTTTTTTAAATCAACAAATAAACAAACAACAAAGCAAAAGTGACCAAACTTAACTATCCAAATGCTTACCTAGCCAACTAAAAATACCAAAACACAAAGTAAATCACAAAGACAACAATTAATGTTCACAGGGAGGTAGGGAGGGATGGGGAGAGGTGCTGCTTGAAGAGGTGCGTCTTCAGTTTGCGCTTGAAGGTGGGGAGAGATTCTACAGTTCTCACCTCAACGGGGAGTTCGTTCCACCACCGTTCGTGCCTCACCTAGAGGTCCAAGCAGCAGGTAGAGCCACTCTTGCTTCCCCCTGTACCGGATCGCCCGTGCCAGAAGGTCGGAGTTGATTTATTTGACTGTAATAGTCAGGGCAACATTGTCGTCACAGATTATTTCTCCAACTACCCAGAGGTGGCGACACTGCAGACAACGTCCAGCAAAGCTGTTACAACCTACCTAAAAACAGTCTTTGCGAGACATGGAGTGCGAGATTGATTACACAGTGCTGAAAAGCTTATGGATTGTGGTCAACGGAATGGGGGGTGTATACATTCAAATGGTATACATTCAAATTACAGACTTCCTGTACAGAACCTTCGGTCTTAACTTCCTGTAAAGCTTCGCTGAGCTTTCGTTAATTGTATTTCAGGACAACCATTGCTTTAGCAAGTAACTTAGACAGACAGCCGAAATTTAAAGAAATAAAACATTGAGCCGATCTAAGAGAAGATACTTTACAGCTTGCATCGCAATATTTGGACTCTTTCCACACTTTCTGGAGTCCAACCGACAGATTGGGTCTCGGCGTGCTCCAGAATCAAGTAAGGCTTACATTCCGTATGTCCATTTCCGCGAAAATTATATATATATATATATATATATATATATATTATATAATTATATATATATATATATATATACGCCTGAAAAAGCAAGGTTGTTAAATATATATATATATATATATATATATATATATATATATATATTTAACAACCTTGCTTTTTGACTCTCGAAACGTTTCTAATGGAATGATCGGCAATATAGGCGTAATTCAGGTGAATGTTGTTTACTTTAGGATTACATGACTGTCTTGTACTTAGGAAGGTGCATCTAGAGCTTTTAATCAAGAATGGACTGACTCTTACATGCTCATTCTTCCCACGGGCAGTTCAAAACCAGTATGTTTCATATGTTCCGAGACAGTGGCGATTATTAAAAGCGGTAATACGAAGTGCCACTACGAGACAAGGCACTAATCTTTTGAACAAACATACCCTCTCAAATCTGAATTGAGGCCACAGAAAATGAACTATTTTAGCCCAATATGATCGATCCACCAGAAGCTTAACACTCATTCACTGACCAACAACGTGCTAACGAATGTTCCCTCAAAGTTGCTTGGATTTTGGGTCAACATGTTGAGATTGTTTATTATAAAATTCGTTGAAACTGTTAAGATGTGAAATGGAGTTAACAAAAAAAGAAAAAAAAGAAAAAGGGAAACGCTGCTACACTTTTTATTTTCTAAAATTAAGCACTTTATTTTAAGATGCACATTTTTCAAAAGCTCTGTTGTGTACTTTATTTTTAAATGCAGCCCTTATTTTACTTGAAATGAAAAGTGACAATATATATTGTTGAAATATTAAATTGTACTTTATTTGATTTGACAGTGAGTTTTTGACTACATGCAGACATTGATATTACTGAAACAACGAGGCTACTTGAAGTCATTTTCTCTCTGCCTAATCAGGATCATCTGATGGTGTTTGAAACTCCAAAAAAGTCATATTTGCACTCACATTTGCGCAACAATTTTTTATTTTTTGCTTATTTGATGATGTTCCAGACGTTTGCTTCAGGTAACTTTCTCTAACTGGACCTCTTTTAATTGAATACAATCCCTGCTCTAGAATGTAAACTACATGAACATTCTTTTTGAGCTCTCAGATGACAAATAGTTTCTGTATGGTTGATTGAATTTATTTTTCTGAACTGAATCCACAAAAGCAGTTCCCTTTCTGTAAGTTACGTTTTTAGACATGCAGTAGTAATATCTCCTGTAGTAGACTGCAGAGAGAATACAGAAACTCAGTCAGGACAAGTCACATATTCAGATGTAATATTTTCATGAATATTCAAGTAAACAGTTTTATGTGGATGGATGGAATGAGAATGCTGTGACGTGTTATTTTTCCTAGGCTGAATCATGGAAATCAGGACTTCTACAAAGGGGTGAAATCTGACCATACTTTTGTGAATTACGATACATGGACATCTATCAAGCACACAGTAAAGTATTATATGCTAAATTAACTGTGATCGAATGCATTTTACTTTGTACATGTGACGGTTAGGGTTGAACTCTGTCCTTAAGGCCCTTAACCCTGCTTTGCTCCAGGGGAGGATTGTTTCCTGCTTAGTCTAATCAACTGTACGTGGCTCTGGATAAGAGTGTCTGCTAAATGCCAATAATGTAATGTAATGTTGAAATTAAATTAATCCTGCTTTTTTTTTTATTGTGCACAGGAACATGCTTTAAATGAAAGGAAAATCAGATATGTGGTATTTGTGGATGTGGATGGTAAGAAACAAATATTTAGCCTCATTATATATATATATATTGTGGCGCCCCGTGGGGAGAGAGAGGCAGAGAGAGCAAGAGTAGTTCCTCAAACTGGTATTTTAATGAGGTTCTGGTGTGCCTTCAGGGCACTTTTACAACGTCCCAAAAATAAACTTTCTTTCTCAGAAAAACGAAAAAAAAGTCACCGGCCAAAAAATTAGGTTTCCCGGTCCGTCGGGGGTTCTGGGTGGTCCGTGCCGGCCGCGCCTTTTGGTAGGGCCTCCGAAGACCCGCTTCCACCGTGGTGTCGTTATTTGCTTTCCCGTGGCTGTTTCCCCCTCACTGGGCTTCGCCTCCGTACTCAGCCCCGCTCTGTGGTTGCGCCTCGTCTTTTGTACGGCTCCTCTCTCTCTCGGAGTCGGTCCGGCTGCGCCTGTCCAATGAGAAGGGTTAATTGTCTCTTCCTCACATTCCCCACGCGTCTTTCCCCGTGTCGCTGGCCATGGTTCTGACTCTCCTCGCCGGCTCTCTCTCCGGTGCGGCTCTGTTAGATACGACCTGGGGAAATACACGTGGTTAATAACTTTTCCTAGCACTTGCCGCCGGCGCACGGGCCGTTCCACTCCAGTGGTGTACCGATTTCCGATCGGGCCACCACAATATATACCATCTTGTTGTGTGCTTCTGTTAGCACATGTACAGTGGTCTCCGGAATTATAGGCACCCCCAACTGGCAATGTATTGTTTTGTGCATTGCCAGTCAAGGGTGCCAATAATTCTGGAGCCCACTGTATATTCTCACACTCTGTTTCTGACTTCTGTCTTGTGTTCCTTATTTCAGTTTTGTTTAAATGTGAAATAACAATACACTTCTTGATTACAATCAGAAGGTAACATTTCTCATTTCACAGATGCTATATTCTCCTGAGACCTGGAAATGTATTTTTGTACCCCTAGGCAGGGCTAGATAAAGACCCCTTTGGATCTCTCTCTCTCTCTCTCTCTCTCTCTCTCTCTCTCTCTCTCTCTCTCTCTCTCTCTCTCTCTCTCTCTCTCTCTCTCTCTCTCTCTCTCTCTCTTTAAGTGGATAGACTACAGCAGCAGACGACCTAATAAGTCTATTGAATATCTAATAAAGTGCTAACTGAGTGTATATTTAAAAAATATTTTCACTGCACCATGTTTTGTCATCCATGACTGCTGTATTATGTAAAACAAATTTAAAAACTTTTTTTTTTTCTGCCAGCTGAGGAGGATATACACCCATCTTTCTCAATGTGCAAGCATACCCTCAGATACATTCAGATGGTAGATGTTCAATTGAAAGCAGAAATAACTCAATTGTTTTTGAGTTTTACTTGTAATGTGCTGCAGGTATATCTGTTGCTCCTGTTCTGTGACCTCTCCTATTGCTGTGGAAGTGCAGAATATTTCATTAATGGAGAGTGCTGTCCGATGTGCTCACCTGGTAAGTCACTATCTTTCATCAAAATAAAGCTTCTACTGCAGTAGGTGTTGGCTTACAGGGATTAAGAAGTGAAAGTGCTCTTTATTTTGTTGTCATTGAAGTGTCATTGTTTTGTGATTAATCTTTCACACAGGGGAGCATGTTTATAAGCACTGCACAGAATACACAACCACCTCCTGTAAACCGTGCACTGCCGGATCATTCATGTCGGTGCCCAACGGTCTTCTTCATTGTATCACTTGTACAGTCTGTGACCCAGGTGAGAAACGATTCATATTCAACCAATGTGTTTATTCATGACATGGCCATTTGCAACTTGCTTGACTGTCTTTTTTTGGTAGTGTGGTAATACGGGTCTTTATTCTCTGTTCAGGTCTTGGTTTAAAGACAGACAGGGAGTGCAGTCCCACCTCTGATGCAGTGTGTGGGCCTCTGGATCAGCACTACTGCACTGAGGCAGATCATAAGAAGGGCTGCAGATTAGCACAGAGACACAGTATCTGCAGGCCTGGGACATTCATCAGACGCAGTGGTGAGATTGCATCATACCCTGTGCAGTGTAGATTTACATTGGTGCATTTTTTCCCCCATCTTCTGTCGGGGTACCGGTGTAATTCCTCTCATTTCTGAGCGGTGAGCAGAGGCCACTCGCTGCATGATCTGCTTCTGTTAATGCAGGTTGGGCTTTGTGCACGTTAATGCTCAGTTTATGTTCTTCTTTTGTTTATAGCCTTTTCTGTTTTGCTAAATTAGCTCACTAACTGCTCAGTCTACTTTTCTGAAAACGTCTTTAGAAGATTTTAAATGTCTTAACATGCCTTCCAATACTTACTTGTACAGGAACAACATTGACCAATACCGAATGCGAAGAATGTCGTGACAAAACGTTTTCAAATAAATCTTCTTCGCCATTCTGCACACCACACACAGAGTAAGTTTCCTGCATTTATTCCCAAATTACACAAGTTGGGTTCGATACTAAATATAACCCTGATGATTATTTGAGATTTTCTTTTAATGTATTTACTTTTCTGACAGTTGCCAATCCTTGGGACTTCAGGAAATTACAGGAACAGACACATCAGACAGTGTATGTGGACCAAGAAATTATCTTGTTGCTGGACTTGTGCCTCTGGTGCTTGTGCCTGTGGTGCTTGTAGCTGTCATAGGAATTTTCATTTCAGGTAAGTTTCCCCATCTGTCTGATCAGACTTTAATACATATGTAAAGGGTATTGCATTTTAAATACATATTTAAAGGGTATTGGGGTTTAAATGGCTGTTTTTAAGTCACTTGCTATGTTACTTGTATTCTGTGGAAAACAAAATGGAGGGATAGAACAGCCACAGGATGAAGGTAAGGGAGTGCACATCTTTGTGGGAGAGATCACAATGCTGATAAGAATACCATTTGATGGGCTGTGTGTAGCCTGAACTGCATCTGTTACAGTCTGCATCTGTTACAGTCTTTTCTAACAGGTTAAAGCCATTCTGTTCATATACATTACTGTTACAGTCTGTTCTAACAGGTTAGAGCCATTCTGTTCATAAACATTACTGTTACAGTTTGTTCTAACAGGTTAGAGCCATTCTTTTCATATACATTACTGTTACTGTCTGCATCTGTTAGTCTGTTCTGCCAGGTTAGAGCCATTCTGTTCATTTACATTATAGTGAGGGGTAGTTTCAGTTAATGTATTATCTCATCAATTAATCACCACTGTAAAGACAAACCAAAAACTGGAACAAAGCAAAAGCACATCAGTGAACGTGGACCAAGATATGTTCATGTTCTCATAGTTACTGTGGCTATGCTGCTTGTGTTAGAAGTATCAGTTGTGATTTTAAGAACCATTCTCATTTGAAGTAATTTACCAGTCTATCTGATGAGATGTTATAGTTTAAAGTTGACAGTTATCTATATTCTGTAAATAGAAATCCTCATATTTACACAAGAGATATGAGTGGTAAGCATACTAGATTTTAAAGAATTAAAGATGGACATTAGAAAATAAAAGTAATGTAATATTACATTTTAGTTATTTTAGTTATTCTGAAAGATGTAAACATTGTATTCAAGTAACTAAATAATTAACCAGTATTTTGCTTTCAGAGAGGAGAATGAAAAACACGGTATGTGTGAAACTTTTCACATTATGTGCCTACATTTTTAAATACATTTGAAGTGCAGAATTGGCTAATTGCTATAATGTTAATTTAATTCTGGAGTCACTCCTGATGTTGATGAATGAAATTATACTTTTACAGTTAGTACTGTATTTACTGAGATAAAGTCTCCATTTTTCTAGGAAACAGAAAGAAGAGACCAGTTAAACCAGCTGCAGCATGAAGGTAAGGGAGCGCATGATAGCTTAATGAGGGAAACAACGAAAGCTGATAAAAAACTATTAGATGTCACATGACTGCCCCAACTACAGTCTGTATGGACTTGTTATAACAGGTTAACGCCCTTTTGATTCTGTTTATGAACATATAGAGGGGTGCTTTCAGTTAATGTATTCCTTCATTAATTAAACACCAGTGTGAAAATCCATCCGTCCATTATCCATCTTATCTAACCTGACTATTCCTGGTCAGTGTTGCAGGGCGGGCAGGAGCTCATCCGAGCATGCAGGCGAGAGGCAGGAATGCGTCCTGGACAGGTTACCAGTCCATTGCAGGGCATGTAACATTCACACCTCCGCTGACTCCTTTTGGAAAAGTAACCTAAAATGCATGTCCATTCAGCTCGGTTCAGCCAATCCTGTAATGGCGGGAGCAATAAACTTTCCCGTATAACAGCAAGACATGTTCTCGGGATCTTTTTCTTCCTCCAATTTTTTCCCCTTCTCCTTTCTTCCCATTCCCTTTTTCGACGCACCCTTTTCGGCCATTCGCTTCAGCTCATCTGCTCCGAGACTCGGACGGAGGCTGAATGCTGCACAGCGCACTACCAGGTCTACGGACACACCCAGTTACCTCGCGGTAACTTAGTGGCCTATAGCGAGTGTAAACTGGTGTAGGCGGAACGCTACATCAGTTTACCCCTGCAAAGCTCACCAACGAACAACAGCAATACACTTTTCCACCCGGAAAAAGGACCAGCGAACATCCTTCCAGCAACCGAGCGGACCAGACGACAGCGCGCGGCTAAGACGGGAACACCCCGGCTTTCCGAACCTCTCCAGGACATCAGTAACAGCACCATCGCGGCTCCTATAAGGACAACACGTCTTTTGGATCCAATGCGTATGGACTCATTAAGAGAACAAACATTCAGGCATAACCAGTGTTTAGTTTAGTCTTAACTGTTTTTGTGAATCTGTGTTTCCATATTTGCCGTATTATCATTGGAATGTATTTTGTTAGCTATATATGTCCGTGAATTGATTCGCCGTCTTTTGCGCATATTAGAGTAAACTACGAGTGTAGTCTTCTCACAGCTAATAATAACTAACACACCCACTTTACTTTCCTTTGTTCAAGCGACAACCTACTAACTTCCCGTTAGTTGATCTGTGTTTGTACGTTTGTTGAATAAATATATTTTATTAACCCCGGTGTCTGTTTTGGCATCACATAGACGTGAGAGCCGAGTTAAAGCAGTCTTTCGAAGAACTTCCAACCTTCAGGTTATCGGTATGTTTAATCATTAATATTGGTTATTTTAATTATTAATTGAAATACAAAATTTGTGTTTAGATATTTCTGATAACAGTAATTTTATGAGATTGATTACTTTTTGCAGTTATACTGCTACCTAACATTAATTGGCGCCCCGGTTTCGTAGAGCGTAAAATACCCGTTATTTGGCGGCACGTGCGAGGACCCTACATACTTAACTTACTAGCTTGAGGAGAAGCAATCGACACAATTGCTAGTCAATCGAATCTTGAAGAAAATTGAAGGCCAATTTCCCCAGCAACTGTGGCATTAGAATATTTTCACATCGTCTCTATGGTGATTTGTTTCAATCATGATATTAGACATGCATGAACTGAAAGAGACAAGCTTGCAGCTGTATATAAATAAATATACAGTAAAATCACAGACTTCTTCACATCTTACAAACTTGGTGTTGAGCTCCAAAACAGGAAGCTGACAATGCTCAGAACAGTGATGAAAAATCAGCCAGGACTCCCGAAAGAGCTTCTGAACACACAGGTCAGAGCTGTGAATTCCTCCAAATCTGCATTCATTTAACCGATGAAACCTGAAAGCATTACAAGTTCATGTCTTTGTTTCTCAGTTAAATTTATTGATGTTTCACAGTTTTGTGTTGCATCTTTGCTGTTATTGAAATAATTTGGTATTTTGACTACTTCCAAATGTACCTCTAAGTTTTCTACAACTCACCACCAGCAAGCAGAACAAGCAGCAGCAGAATATGTGCATAGCTTTTTTTTGTACTATTTTTTGAACAGAGAATCACCAAAGGAAAGCACTCTCAAATGCATATGAGAATTGTGCACAAACTCCTCATCTACTTGTGTGATGAGAGGTTTTATTATTTGGCAGCAGGAAGTAGTCAGAACTGTCACAACTGCTGCACTGCTTTTTTTTCGGTCAAATTTTGAATTACATGAAAAATCAATCATAAAAACTATCATTCACATGATCAAATATTTATATTTCATATGTAAATATGTATAGTGTATATGTAACATTTATACTGAGTATTAAATGTAATTAATATGATACATATCTTGTATCAAATAGACGGTCTCAGAGGTTCACCACTGACAATAACTGATCTGGGCCCTGCTGGTTATATTTGGTTTTGAATTAAAAAAAAAATATATATATATATATATTCCCAATGACGTGTTATTTGTTGAAAAATCGAATGTAACAATTTACCCCCACAAAGTGCATTTCACCTCCTGAATAGGAGATTGAAAGGAAAAACCACCCAAAACAAACCACAACTGAAAGAGGCTGCAGTAAAAGCCTGGAAATGCATAAAAAAATAAGAATGCAACAGGTCGGTGATGTCAATGGGTCACAGGCATGATGCAGTTATTGCAAGCAAGGGATATGCTCTTTGTTCCAATATGTTTGCTCACATAAAAATGGCCTGGTCTGACACCAAAGGTGCTACATTCTAAGTAGTATAACACATCTAGGTGTAAATAGTAAATACCAGGAAATGAAGGCTGAAATAATGAATGAAGGGACTGTATATATGTACATCTTTATATCCTGACCATTATATTCACATTTCACAATATCAAAATACACTGGGTACAAATTACAACACCTTTGTAATCTGAATTCGTGGGTTTATAGGGGAAAAGCAGATTAGTTATGTAAACCGATGCAAGACTTTAAAAGTCAGAAGCAGGACCTTGAAATCTATCCTATACTTGATAGGTAGCCAGTGCAGCGAAGCTGATCGTGATATGTTCATACTTCTTAGTCCTAGTCACGATGGAGATTTTTTAGTGGGGCATTAGGAGAATTTGGCACCAGCAGCATGAATCTATGGACCCAACCTGCCTTGCACCAACTGCTGGCAGTGGTGTAACGGTGTGGGAAAGAATCTTTTGACACACTTTGGGCCCGTTAATACCACTCAATCATCGCTTGAATGCCACAGCCTATTTGAGTATTGTTGCTGATCATGTGCATCCCTTCATGGCCACAATGTATCTTCTAATGGCTACTTCCAGCATGATAATGCACCATGTCACAAAGCAGAAGTCGCCTTAAAAACTGGTTTCATACACATGACAATGAGTTCAATGTTATTCAGTGGCCTTCCAAATCACCGGATCTGAATCCAAAAGAACACCTTTGGAATGTGGTAGAACGGGAGCATAAATGTGAAGCTGGCAAATATGCAGAAATTACATGATGCAATCAGGAATGTTGTCAAGAGGCTTCCTGTGTGCCACAGTTGCAGAACCGAGAATGCCGATTATGCAACTGCAGCAAACTGCAACCGCAACTGCAAGTCCGCTGTATCTTACCCTGTTGAGCCACGTCTGAAGTTACTCCCAAAAAGCATGTGACCGGAAGCGCTGTATTTGACATTTATTTTGTATTTAACGCTTTGTATTTAACATTAAGTAGTCTAGGAGCGTGGGAGTAGCCTAACTAGTTAGGCACAGCCATTGCTTTGGCAAGTAACCGAAATTGAAAGTAATAAAGAGCCTATCTCAAGAGAAGTTAGTTCACAGCTTGCACGGCAATCTTTGGACTTCCTTTCCGCACTTTCTCGAGTCCAAAGACAGATTGGGTCTTGGTGAGCTCCCGAATCAAGTAAGGCTTACATTCCGTCTGTCTAATTCCGAGAAAATGACACGCAGGCATTAGAGGTAGGCTATTGTATTGAATAGAAGAACATGCACATCCCTGTGTCTGCTTCTGGTTCCTCTGTCCCCCCCGCTGTAACATTACCTGAACTAATTTCTTTAAATGTCATGTGATTCTATCATTTATCAACTGAATCCACAAAAGCAGTGACCTTTCTATAAGTTACTTTTTTACACATGCAGTAGTAATACCTCCTGCTGAGAGAATACTGAAACTCACATATTCAGATTGAATATGCAAGTGAAGGTTTTTATGTGGATGGATGGAATGAGAATGACATGTTATTTTGTGAATTACGATACATGGACATCAATCAAGCACACAGTAAAGTATTATTATTATGTGTTTAATGAACTGTGATCGAGTGCATTTAACTTTGTTGTCTAACTCTGTTGGAAGTAAATTAATCCTGGTTATTTTGTTGTGCACAGGAATGTGCTTTCAATGATGTGGCAAATCATGTGGCATTTGTGGAGGTGGATGGTAAGAAACAAATATTTAGCCTCATTATCTTAATTGTTATGAATAACATCTTGTTGTGTGCTTCTGTTAGCACATGTACAGTGGTCTCCAGAATTGTTGGCACCCTTGATTGGCAATGTATTGTTTTGTACATTGGCAGTCAAGGGTGCCAATAATTCTGGATCCCATTGTATATACCGACTTCTGTCTTCTGTTCCTTATTTCAGTTTTTGATGTCAAATAACAATACACTTCCTTATTACAATCAGAAGGTAACTTTTGTCATTATCATTTCAAATATACAGGTGCATCTCAAAAAATAATAATATTGTGGAAAAGTTTTTTGGTTTTTTTTCGTAATTCCGTGATTTTCATATATTTTAGATTCATTACACAAAGTTATTTATTTCAAACCTTGAGGATTACGGCTTACAGCCCATGAAAAAAGAAGGAAAAAAGAAGCCGAACAGAAATGTACTGTTATCAAGATAGTCTTTTGTACAAGTAGTACTAATGCTGGAATAACTATCTACTGGCTTCAGCAGAAGCCACACAATTGATTATGCGTTTGGCTTCAGCCTGGGTAATAAGACAGTGGGAGAACGGACCTGAGACGTCTAAACGCTTGGGGAAACGATGTTAATTGAAATGGTTTCTTAAATGGCGTGGTCATGGGTTCTCTACATCTCATGCAAATTACATTGCAGACTTAATTATTACTTACTAAATTACTTCTCATATAATTTGTCATGAAATCTGAAATGAAGTTAACAAAATGTACAAATGTCTCAAGATTAAATAATATACAATATGTGATGGTGTAAAGTGTAGACACAAAGGCAGGCTCTGCTCCCTACCTCTCCGCTCCTCGGGCTGCTGATATGGGGACATTAGAGACTGGTACCTGAGCTAGCACTCCAGGGGCAACATACAGTGGAGGAGCAATGCAAGGTGCTGTGTGCATTCAGCCATGAGTGCCTGGACCATCCAGTCACAGTTAAGCCCGGAGACGACCCTGATGTGCTTAGTTTCCATCAACCGGCAAACATAACCGTCACCCTGATCCAGGCTAGTTACTGGGGACATGAGTCTCTGGTATTAATCTCAAGAACCATAACCAAGAACCATAACCAAGAACTATGCTGCAACCGACACAAAAAGGCAAATTTTTGACTGAACTGAACGGCATTGATTTTTGTCATCCAAGACAGTTTGTGAGATTTTTTTGTTTGTTTTTTTTGCCAGGTCTCAGATGATATACCCATCTTTCTGAATGTGCTATCATAATCAGAGAAATTAATTACTTCAGATAGCAGATATGCACTCAGTGAGCACTTTATTAGGTAGACCTGTACACCAGGTTGTTAATACAATTAAATCAGCCAATCATGTGGCAGCAACTAAATGCATAAAACCATGAAGACATGGTCAAGAGGTTCAGCTGTTTTTCAGACCAAATGTCAGAATGGGGAAGAAATGTGATCTAAGTGACTTTGATTGTGGAATGATTGTTGGTGCCAGAAAGGGTAATCTCCTGGGATTTTCATGCACAACAGTCTCTAGAGTTTGCAGAGAATGGCTAGACTGGTCAAAGCTGACGGGAAGGTGACAGTAACCCAAATAACCACACATTACAACAGTGGTCTGCAGAAGAGCATCTCTGGACACGCAATGTGTCAAAACTCTTTAAGTGGATAGACGACAGCAGCAGAAGACCTAATATCAAATAAAGTGCTGAGTGTATATTTCAAAATATTTTCGCTGCACCATGTTTTGTCATCCATGACTGCTGTATTATATATATTTTTAAAAATCATTCCTGCCAGCTGAGGAGGATATACACCCATCTTTCTAAATGTGCAATCATACCCTCAGATACATTCAGATGGTAGATGTTCAATTGAAAGCAAAAATAACTAAATGAGTTTTATTTGTAATATTTAATGTGCTTCAGGTATATCTGTTGCTCCTGTTCTGTGACCTCTCCTATTGCTGTGGAAGTGCAGAATATTCCATTAATGGAGACTGCTGTCCGATGTGCTCACCTGGTAAGTCACTATCTTTCATCAAAATAAAGCTTCTACTGCAGTAGATCTTGGCTTACAGGGATTAAGAAGTGAAAGCGCTCTTTATTTTGTTGTCATTCAAATGTAATTTCAAATGGGTACATTTTAGCTTTGTTTTGTGATTAATCTTTGACATAGGGGAGCATGTTTATAAGCACTGCACAGAATACGCAAGCACCTCCTGTAAACCCTGCACTGCCAGATCATTCATGTCGGTGCCCACCAGTCTTCTTCATTGTATCTTTTGTACAGTCTGTGACCCAGGTGAGAAAAGATTAATGTTCAACCAATGTGTTTATTCATGACATGGCCATTTGCAACTTGCTTGACTGTCTTCTTTTGGTAGTGAGGTAATACGGGTCTTTATTCTCTGTTCAGGTCTTGGTTTAAAGACAGACAGGGAGTGCCATCACACCTCTGATGTAGTGTGTGGGCCTCTGGATCAGCACTACTGCACTGAGAAAGATCATAAGAAGGGCTGCAGATTAGCACAGAGACACACTATCTGCAGGCCTGGGACATTCATCAGGCGCAATGGTGAGATTGCATCATATCTGCCATCTATGGGGGGGGGGGGGATTGGGTCAATCCTGATTCAGAACTAATACAATCATGATGGTGAAATTGCATCCAACAGTCAAAAAATGTATTAACTCCCTGAAATAGTCATAAAAACATTGTTAATCCAACCAACACATTCCATTACATTACAGCGATTTGGCAGATCATCCAGAGCAACGTACAATAAAGTGCAGATCAGAACCATGAACAAGTGCGTTAAAGACCCAAGAGGAAAGTACAGTTCCAAGTCCTAGAGTGATCACTAAGATTAAACTTGAACCCTTGAAAAGTACATCAACCTTCAAAGTAGCATACCATGGTTGGCAGCTAGAATACCCTGAATACTAAAATAATTATACATGCAATTCTAACCTATAGCATACATGTGGCGGATTACTGCTTATTTTATTCATTGCTATGAAGTAATTAAAACAGTAAATACATATAAACATTTTTGAATGTTTCCTATGATTCCTTCCATATGCCTTTCATCAAATCAGTTCAGCTCCATGCATGTCTTTTGCGTCAATATTCTAGGCACGTGTCACCCTCCCAGACAGCTAGCTCATAGGCCAAGTATAGACAAATATATATATATATATATATATCTTTAAAAAAGAACAGATTAAACGGTTGAAACAGATTGTCCTGCACCCTGTGCAGATGGAGTGCATTTTTTACCCCATCTTCTGTCGGGGTATGGTGTAGTTTCTGAGCGGTTAGCAGAGGCCACTCGCTGCACGATCTGCTTCTGTTAATGCAGGTTGGGCTTTGTGCATGTTAATGCTCAGTTTAAATGTGCGTTGTGTGGGAAATATTCTTCTTTTGTTCATAGCCTTTTCTGCTTTGCAAAATTAGCTCACTTACTACTTTTCTGAAGACTTCTTTAGAAGATTTTAAATGCCTTAACATGCCTTCCAATATTTACTTGCACAGGAACAATATTGACCAATACTGATTGTGAAGAATGTCAGGACAAAACATTTTCAAATAAATCTTCTTCGCCATTCTGCAAACCACACACAGAGTAAGTTTCCTGCATTTATTCCGAAATTACATGAGTTGGGTTTGATACTAAATATAACCCTGATGATTATTTGAGATTTTCTTTTAATGTATTTACTTTTCTGACAGTTGCCAATCCTTGGGACTTCAGGAAATTACAGCTGGAACAAACACATCAGACAGTGTATGTCGACCAAGAAATGATCTTGTTGCTGTGCTTCTACTGTTTGGAGCAGGACTATTAGCTGCTTTCATCGCAATCATTTTACTTTTAAGTAAGTTTCCCCCATCTATCTGATACGACTTAAATATAAATACCAGAAATATTTAAAGAGTATTGTGGTTTAAATGGCAGTTTGAAGTTGGCTGTGTTACTTGTATTCTGTGAACAGGAAAGAGAAAGAAGAGAAAACAAAATGGAGGGATAGAACAGCCACAGGATGAAGGTAAGGGAGTGCACATCTTTGTGGGGACGATCACAATGCTGATATGAATACCATTAGATGGGCTCTGTGTAGCCTGGACTGCATCTGTTAGTCTGCATCTGTTACAGTCTGTTCTAACAGGTTAGAGCCATTCTGTTCATTTACATTATAATGAGGGGTAGTTTCAGTTAATGTATTATCTCGTCAATTAATCACCACTGTAAAGACAAACCAAAAACTGGAACAAAGCAAAAGCACATCAGTGAATGTGGACCAAGAAATGTTCATGTTCTCTGGTCATTGTGGGAATATCTACATTGTGGGGTAACCACATCGGCTGTGAAAGATCACCGTTGACCACTGGCAGTCACTGATTATGAGTAAGAAACGTTTGGATCAGGGCAAAAATAAGATAAAACCAAATGAAAGTATGACCTAAGAAGAGTTATTTTTCTTCTTTTTTTTTCCCAGAGAGGAATATCCCCATTGCGCCTCTGCGCCCCACATGCACGGTGAGGCATTCATATTTTGTATACACGGTTTTGATCATAACACTTTCAAGTACACATCACAAGGTTTAGTGATTTTGAGTCCATAATGTTTTGAAAGACTATATCTATAGGTTTTTTTCTTGATTTGGCTGTGTCCTTCACAGTTCTTGATTTGTAATCAAGCAATCCACACATGGTTCAAATGCACAAATACCCTTTAATAAAAACATGAAACTTACTGTATCCATTGCTCTTCAATTTCCATCTTGGATGGGATCTTGTGAATTGATAATAATTAGTTCACTTTTAACAGATTCCCGTACAAGAAACCCAGGGAACAGAAAATGGACCATAACCGATCTGCCTGAGGGGTCCCATTGCAGTGGGTCACAGATTTCTGCTCACCGCCCTGCGTCCTCTCCCCGTGGTGGCTGGGACATTCAGCGCTGGATATGAGGAACATGGTCTCCCCAGTCCTTCTCATCTGCTTCCAGAACTGACCGTCAGCAACAGGCTTCCACCACTCAGCCCCCTGCACAGCCAGATTCAGCAGCCAGTGATGGGCCCGGTCCATTAGGTTCTCATGGTCAGCAGGCGACACGGTGGCTGGGCAGAATTTTCACTCCGGTTTACAGTCACTTTATTAGGAACACCTGTACACCTACTTATCCTTGCGATTATCTAATCAGCCAATCTGGTGGCAGCAGTGCAGTGCATACAATTGTGCAGATACAGGTCATGATCTTCAGTCAATGTTCATGTCAACCATCAGAATGGGGATAGAATTGTGATCTCCGTGATTTCGGCCGTCACCGACGACGTCGTCAACTAATCGCTGCTGCCCTAATCATCAGTCTCATAAAATTAATGTTATCTGACATATCTAACCATAAATTTCGGTTCTCATGTCTATGTGACACCAAAACAGGGCTTAATAAAATACATTTTTAAACAGATGTACAAACATTGAACATAAATGGGATGGTGAGCTAACAGGAAGTTAGTATAAGGTAGGTGTGTGTGTGTGTGTTTGAGTGTTAGCTGTCGAAAAAGAGACTTGAGTTGCTTAACTCTTTGCATACGTGAATGACGGCGAATTTATTCACATAACCAACTAAACGAATGCATTCAAAGGATAACACAAAGCAAATATAAAAACACAGGTTCACAATATCAGTTAAGACTGAGCTAAACACTGGCTATGCCTGGAATGTTTGTTTAGTCTGACTGAGTCCATACGCATTGTAAGTAGTTATGTACATCAGTTCCGCGGGCTAAAATGCCTTGTTAATGAGAGAGGTCAGAGGAGAAGGGCCGGACTGGTCAAAGCTGACAGTAATGCAAATAACCACACATTACAACAGTGGTACGTAGAGAGCATCTCTGAACACACAACGAGTGAACTTGTAAGTGGATAGGCTACAGCAGCGGAAGACCAGTAAGTCTAAAAGTACCTAATAAAGTGCTCACTGTGTGTGAATTGGGCCCTCCCAGTGGGAAGCTGCTGACAGGGCCACTCCAGCGGCGGCGTGCAGCGATGCCAAAACAAGACCACGTGACAGTGAAGAAACGACCTCACGAGGAGGCACAATACAACTGCAATGAAGAAACGACCTCACGAGGAGGCACAATACAACTGCAATGAAGAAACGACCTCACGAGGAGGCACAATACAACTGCAAAATGCACCACACCAAGAAGGACTCGGCCTGGAGAGAAGGTATTATTGGAGACAAGCTGATCACTGCACATCCTGCTCTTTCAAAATCTGTCTGCTCAGAATCTGTCTGCTCAGAATCTGTCTTGAAGCGCTTCCAATTATAGCCTACGATGGTGTGGGAAAAAACACCTGTGTGAACTTATCGTCTTTGGGTAAATGTGACTGCATAAGAACTGTTCACGAAGGACACATCTGTTCCAGTCCCCAGCTCCAGAGGCTGGAGCCTTTTTGCCAGACAAGATAGTCCCAAACAGTCCTAAACTGAACGGGGTTAGGGGTTATGGGTTAGGGGGGCTTGAAAAAAATGTGTATATATATATATAATACACACATGGACAAAATTGTTGGTACCCCTCTGTTAATGAAAGAAAAACCCATGGTGGTCACTGAAATAACTTGAAACTGACTAAAGTAATAATAAATACAAATTTACTGAAAATGAACCAATGAAAATCAGACATTGCTTTTGAATTGTGGTTCAACAGATTTATTTTTGTTGAACCACAATTTTTTTTATTATGTTTATTTTTATCAATTAACAAAATGCATGAACAGAAGAAATGAATGAACAGAAGAAAAATCAAGTCAATATTTGGTGTGACCACCCTTGTTGGGTATTCCTTTAATGAGTTCAATAATAATAATATATTGTCAGACGAGGGTCTAATAAGTGGTTTTCTTTCAAACTTTCTGCTTCTGGAGGAGGGTCAATCAGAAATAAGCAAGGTGTTTTCTTTATGTTTCACTATATGTTTAGAACAGCAGTCCAGGTGTATTTTCCTAGTTCTGGATGTGATGCTTTGACTTGTGGTAGAACCTATGCACTTGTAAGTCGCTTTGGATTAAAAGCGTCTGCCAAATGACTAAAATGTAAATGTAAATGTAAATGTATGGGTGGGAGGGGTTGTCGTGTGGTTTTCCCAGTGCAAGGAACCTTGGCATGGTGATGGACAGCAGACTGTCCCTCTCCGAGAACATTGCGGCGGTGACCGGGTCATGCAGGTTCTTCCTATATAACATACGGAGAATCCGCCCCTTTCTCACCCCCTACTCGACCCAGCTCCTGGTCCAAGCGATGGTTCTGTCCCGCCTGGACTTCTGCAATTCCCTCTTGGCTGGCCTCCCAGCGTCCACCATCAGACCCCTCCAACTTATCCAGAATGCAGCAGCTCGTCTGGTCTTCAACCTTCCCAAATACTCTCATGTCATCCCCCTGCTTACTTCCCTCCACTGGCTGCCTGTCATGGCTCGCATCAAATTCAAAACATTGGTGCTAGCCTTCCAAGCAGTTAAGGGGTCTTCCCCAGCTTACCTACAAAAAATCATCAGACCCTACACCCCTGCCAGACCTCTTCGTTTAGCGTCCACAGGCCACTTGGCACCTCCCCCGCTCCGAACTTCCACCTCACGCTCACGACTACTGTCTGTTCTGGCTCCGCGGTGGTGGAACAAACTCCCCGTTGAGGTCAGAACTGTAGAATCTCTTCCCATCTTCAAGGGCAAACTGAAGACGCACCTCTTCAAGCAGCATCTCTCCCCGTCCCTCCCTACCTCCCTGTGAACCTTAATTGTTGTCTTTCTGTGATTTACTTTCTGTGTATCAGTATTGTTAGTTTGGCTAGGTAAGCAGTGTTTGGCTAATTAAGGAGTTTGTTCACACTTTTGCATTGTTTGTTTGTTTAAAAAATAATAATCATAATAAAATAGGCCCTGGTCCTTATTTGTTGTGCAGGTAGCAGTTGAAATTGTACTTCCCTCTAGGGTCTTTCAGCGCACTTATCCCTGGTTATGGGTATGCCCTTTGTTGTACGTCGCTCTGGAGCATCTGCCAAATGCCATTAATATAATCTAATGTAATTTCTAATGTACATGTCATCACAGATATTATAATGTCCCAGTTCATGTTAAAGGGACCTCTGTATGGTACAGCAATATTCTGCATAACGAGCGATTCTAGATTTAGCATAGCTTCTTGTGTGTAAAATGAAAACGGCTATGACTAGACTCAAACATTCACAATCTAAACCAGCAATATTACAGGAAACTTAAGGAGGAGGTGGGCAGGTCATAGGCTACCTCATTCACCACATACTCAAGAGGGCGTGCAAAAGTTAAACAATAACATCAATCTAACACAAAAAAATTTCAGAAATTGCAATGCTCTATGGTTTTCCCTTACATTAATTACTGTAACATCAACTGGGCCAGCAGTCACACTAAACGGCAAACTTCAAAAACTGCTGCACTTCAATCATAACACAAGCAGACTACACAGCTCACTCACTTTCTGAAAATGAGCTGTGCTCAACATTTATCATATAACTATCCGTCACACAGCACAGTTTGTCTTCAAACCAATTTTTAACCCAAACAAAAAACCAAAAAACTTTTTTATTCATGTATACTTTGTAGTTGTTCTTTCTCACGTGCTAAATAATAAAATAAAATAAAAACAATGTTTATGCCTTTTTTTCCCTTATAAAACTGTCAGAGACATAGCTGAAACAATAGGCCTACAAAAGAAACTTCATTTGTTTTTCATTAAGAAGAAAGAGGGAGTGGTGTGTGTTCACTGGTGTACCACGATTCCTTATGGCAAGAATTCTGGTGCGCTCATAATAGCAAAGGGATCGGTAGGCCAAGGAAGACAAGAATTTTTATCATTTAAAAATAAAATCCACAGACGATTTATTTGTCAAATGTAATTTAAAATACCTATTTCCCTTTGCATCTATATTTGCCTTTATGTCTCTTTTTTGCACATTGTTATATGCATAGATTAAATAAACTAATAATTAATAAACTAATACATTTTTATTTTTACAAATGTTACACTAAGACAAAGTAACAAACCTCATCAAAGTAAATAGGTCTGATCTAAATGTAGTGTTTAACCTAACACTCACTACAAATCATCAATTGATGTGATTTTACATGAAGTTTGTGTGATTGTAAGCCAAGTCATTACGGTTTCAACTGATACTAAATACTTCATGTAGAAATGCATATAAACGTATACAATTGCCATAGTATGTGCAACAGGGAAACGGAGCATAGAGCTTCAAATGGGAATGTGCTTGATTATATTGGGAGGGGCTAGTAAAGCCATGAAAATAATCAAAAATATTTTATCAGGAGTGTAGGGTCTGATAAATTAGAGGTAAAAGGTGGGGGGTGTTCCTCTTGTTGTGACAGGCAAGGTCTTACTCTTGCACAAGGTTATTGTAATGCGAAAATCATTTGGTTGATATTTCTCTTCAAGTTTAACATGCTGTACACATTGCATGTGGACGCATGAAGTCGGTGGGTGGTCTTGCACGAGAGATGGATTATGCTCTACTGACACCTAGTGGCAACAATCTAGCTCTTCCAATTGTGTTTCACCATTGTACTGGGACTCAAAGGGAAGGGATTGAAGGGGGGAGAGAATATTTCACACAAGGGCCACTCATCATTTCATTCCCATCAAACATGAGGGCATTTTCTGTCCCGCACGGCATTAGGTCAACCATTCATTCCATATCTAAGTGCTGTAAAGATTTTTAATTTAAAGGTACATATAGATAATTTAGGCGGCACGGATGGTGCAGTGGGTAGCACTGCCGCCTCACAGCAAGGAGGTCCTGGGTTCGAATCCCCGTCGGCCGGGGCCTCTCTGTGCGGAGTTTGCATGTTCTCCCCGTGTTTGCGTGGGTTTCCTCCGGGTACTCCGGTTTCCTCCCACAGTCCAAAGACATGCAGGTTAGGCTGATTGGAGAGTCTAAATTGCCCGTAGGTATGAGAGTGTGAGTGAATGGTGTGTGTGCCCTGTGATGGACTGGCGACCCGTCCAGGGTGTATTCCTGCCTTTCGCCCAATGTATGCTGGGATAGGCTCCAGCCCCCCTGCGACCCTGTTCAGGATAAGCGGGTTCAGATAATGGATGGATGGATGGATGGATATAGATAATTTCGGACTTCTAATGGTCAAGAGAGGAACAGCAGCAACAAACACCTTCAGACCACAACCCTGTTTATCCCTCCCCCTTCTCCGTAAACGTGCTGACGTTGAAACGCCATTGGCTGTGGCAGTTGGAACTAATTTTCAACGAATGAGCTTGAATTGTTGTGCAGTTATACAATGTTTTGGTACAGTATCGGGCTGTATATATACATATATATTCCCAATGAAAAATCATAATAACACAAACCGCAATGACGTGTTTGTGTTATTTGTTGACAAATGCAATGTAACAATTTACCCCATAAAGTGCATTTCACCTCCTGAATAGGAGATTGAAAGGAAAAACCACCCAAAACAAACCACAACTGACGTTATCAAATTGATCGCTACAATATATTTCCCCCAAAATATACAGTTTATAGGCTACATCATGAAACAGAATGTTTCATTTGGCAAACCAAAGATAAAGAGCGTTACCCTTTGATAAACAACACGACCTCCAGCAGTCAAAATAGGCTTCGAAACTCCTTCGTAATTAAATAAAATGATCCATTGTGTATGCAAATCTTCATATTCGTAATTCAGGTGAAGGTTGTTTACTTTAGGATTTCATGACTGTCTTGTGCTCAGGAAGGTGCATTTTGTTATTCGTTCGGCTATGAAATCGTTTGTTTTCATTACATTACATTAATGGCATTTGGCAGACGCTCTTATACAGAGCGACGAGGAGAGGAGAGGAATTTCACATGGCGTACTCTCAAAAGAGAAAAGTATTTTGTTGTCATGGGTACATTTTAGCTATGTTTTGTGAATAATCTTTCACATAGGGGAGCATGTTTTTAAGCACTGCACAGAATACACAAGCACCTCCTGTAAACCGTGCACTGCCAGATCATTCATGGCGGTGCCCAGTGATCTTCTTCATTGTATTTTTTGTACAGTCTGTGACCCAGGTGAGAAACGATTCATACCGTAAATCCTCAAATTGTGTCCAGGATTCTATTTGAAGCCGGGCCTTGGATAATAGCCAGGGGCGTGGTCGATTCGGACAAATAAAGGCCGGCCCCCAAATACAAGCCGGGGTAATATTGCCTACCAGAAGGGCTATCAGTCCATGAGCACTAGAAGACATTGTTTCGATTTAACTCAATGAAATAAAAGAGCTTAATATTTTTATCTTTTACTTTATTTCTAAAAATAAAATTCTACAACAGAAGCCTAATAAGAAATAAAGACCTGCCTCGAATACAAGCCTGCCCCAAATAAAGGCCTGTGCTTTGTGCAGCCTAAGTAAAAAAAGACCCCGGCCACAATTTGAGGATTTACGGTATTCAACCAATGTGTTTATTCATGACATGGCCATTTGCAACTTGCTTGACTGTCTTTTAAAAAAATATATTCATATTCTGTTTTTACTTGATGGGTAACAGGTTGGTAGTGTGGTAATACAGGTCTTTATTCTCCGTTCAGGTCTTGGTTTAAATACAGACAGGGAGTGCAGTCCCACCTCTGATGCAGTGTGTGGGCCTCTGGATCAGCACTACTGCACTGAGGCAGATCATAAGAAGGGCTGCAGATTAGCACAGAGACACAGTATCTGCAGGCCTGGGACATTCATCAGACGCAGTGGTGAGATTGCATCATATCCACCATCTATGGTAAAACTGCATCCCACAGTCAAAAAACATATTAACTCCCTGAAATAAAAAAGTCATAAAAACATTAATCCAACCAACATATTACATTACATTACAGCGATTTGGCAGACGCTCTTATCCAGAGTGACGTACAATAAAGTTCAGATCAGAACCATGGACAAGTGTGTTAAAGACCGAAGAGGAAAGTACAGTTCCAAGTCCTAGAGTGATCACTTAGATGAAACTTGAACCGTTGAAGAGCAGATCAACTTTCCAACTAGCATATCATAGTTGGCAGCTAGAATACCCTCAATACTAAAATAATTATACATGAGTGCAATTTTAACCTATAGCATACACGTGGCGGATTACTGCTTATTTTATTCATTGCTATAAAGTAATTAAAATAGTAAATACATTTTTTAAAAATTGAATTATTTTTTGAAATCTTTCCCATGATTCCTTCCATATGCCTTTCATCAAATCAGTTCAACTGCATGCATGTCTTTAGCCTGAATAATTTTGGCACGTGCCAGCCTGCCAGACAGCTAGCTCATAGGCCAATGGACAAATTCTATAAAAAAAAATAAAACAGATTAAACGGTCGAAACAGATTGTCCTGCACCCTGTGCAGTGTAGATTGGTGCATTGTTTACCCCATCTTCTGTCGGGAATGGTGTAGTTCCTCTCATTTCCGAGCGGTTAGCAGAGGCCACTCGCTGCACGATCTGCTTCTGTTAATGCAGGTTGGGCTTTGTGCATGTTAATGCTCAGTTTAAATGAGCGTTGTGTGGGAAATGTTCTTCTTTTGTTTATAGTCTTTTCTGTTTTGCTAAATTAGCTCACTTAACTGCACAGTCTACTTTTCTGAAAACTTCTTTAGAAGACTTTAAATGTCTTAACATGCCTTCCAATACTTACTTGCACAGGAACAACATTGAGCAATACTGAATGTGAAGAATGTCGTGACAAAGCGTTTTCAAATAAATCTTCTTCGCCATTCTGCACACCACACACAGAGTAAGTGTCCTGCATTTATTCCCAAATTACATGAATTGGGTTTGATACTAAATATAACCCTGATGATTATTTGAGATTTTCTTTTTATGCATTTACTTTTCTGACAGTTGCCAATCCTTGGGACTTCAGGAAATTACAGCTGGAACAAACACATCAGACAGCGTATGTGGAACAAGAAATGATTCTCTGTGAGGGTTGAGGCTGTGCGGAGAGCCAGACGCGACTGCTAAGCGAACGTGTTCGCCACTAAATCCCGGGAGGTTTACAGATGGGAATACACACATTAAAATAATAATGTCTACTATCAGAACAGAGGGAGGAACAGAAAGGGAATAACCCAAATAAGATTCCCGAACACAAATAAAGATGCAGCCCCAAAAAACGGCTGGCGAAAATAAAGCAACCCTTGGAAAACCGGGGCGAATAACTCAACCAAAAGAAGTGCTTTGCACTTTTGCACTTGCGGTCACCGACCGATAAGGAAAATAAAGTACAACCTAGCATAAAAGGCTAGGCACGAAAATAAAAACCATGAGACGCAGCTCAGGACAAAATGAAAACCGAAATACACGTACCGGGGACACCGTCCCTCACCCACGGACTCACACGCGAAGTCAAAATAAAAGAAAAAACAGAAACTTATCGGAAGACGTGAGCGAACACAACCAGCTGCACGTCTTCCTTACCTTAGAACCTTTGTAGCTGACTACAGCGAATAAATACCTGCACCGTACCGGACTCAACCATTCACCGAGTCTACCTGGCGAGTCTACCTGCTTAGTGCAAAGCGAGTTGACTGTAATGGTGAACTGTCTGCACTGCCCTTAAATAACCACGGGAAGAACACTCCCCTGGCGCTAACAAGGACCAGGTGCGAACGATGAAGCCCTGCCCTCTGGTGGCTTCCTTTGGCAACCACTCCTCACCATGACATCCTCGTTCCAGAGTTGCTGTGCTTGTGCTTCTGGTGCTTGGAGCAGGACTATCAGCTGCTTCAATAGCAATCATATCAATCAATCAATTTATTTTTAAGTAAGTTTCCCCCATCTATCTGATAAGACTTAAAATATATAAATACCAGAAATATTTAAAGAGTATTGTGATTTAACAGGTTAGAGCCATTCTGTTCATATACATTACTGTTACTGTCTGCATCTGTTAGTCTGTTCTGCCAGGTTAGAGCCATTCTGTTCATTTACATTATAATGAGGGGTAGTTTCAGTTAATATATTATCTCCTCAATTAATCACCACTGTAAAGACAAACCAAAAACTTGAACAAAGCAAAAGCACATCAGTGAATGTGTGTGAATGAGTGTGCCTACATTTTAAAATACATTTGAAGTGCAGAATTGGCTAATTGCTATAATGTTAGTTTATTTAATTCTGGAGCCACTCCTGGTGTTGATGAATGAAATGATACTTTTACAGGTGGTACTGTATTTACGGAGATAAAGTCTCCACTTTTCTAGTAAACGGAAAGAAAAGACCTGTTAAACCAGCCGCAGGATGAAGGTAAGGAAGCGCTTGATGAGGGAAATAACGAAAGCTGATTTTAGATGTCACATGACTGCCCCTACTACAGTCTGTATGGACATGTTATAACAGGTTAAAGCCCTTTTGATTCTGTTTATGGACATATTTTCATTTTATTGAGGGGTGCTTTCAGTTAATGTATTCCTTCATTAATTAAACACCAGTTTGAAAATCCATCCATCCATTATCCATCTTATCTAACCTGATTATTCCTGGTCAGTGTTGCAGGGCGGGCAGGAGCCCATCCCAGCATGCAGGCGAGAGGCAGGAATGCATCCTGGACAGGTTACCAGTCCATTGCAGGGCACGTAACATTCACACCTCCGCTGATTCCTTTAGGAAAAGTAACCTAATATGCATGTCCATTCGCTGTGGGAGGTAACCAAAGTATCCGGAGGAAACCCAAATGGAGATGGAGGAAACATACTCCAGTAAGAAAGATTTGAGGTGGGATTTGAACCTGTGACCTTGCTTTGCTGTCTGAAATCCATAACATACAATCAACATTTGAGCTCCAGCAAATCAGAATATTATACTGAACTTACTAACTGGAGGAGAAGCAATCGACACAATTGCTAGTCAATGGAATCTTGAAGAAAATTGAAGGCCAATTTCCCCAGCAACTGTGGCTTTAGAATATTTTCACATCGTCTCTTTGGTGATTTGTTTCAATCATGATATTAGACATGCATGAACTGAAAGAGACAAGCTTGCAGCAGTATATAAATAAATATACAATTTCTCACTGCAGCACTGCCTTTTTTCGGTCAAGTGCAGAATTGCATGAATAATCAATCATTAATAAGAACTGTATCATTCACATGATCAAATATTTATATTTTATATGTAAATAGGTATAGTGTATATGTAACTTTTATACTGAGAACTGTAAGGGTAATTTTCTTAATTGATTCTTCATTGACAATGTGTGTTAACAAAGTCAATCACGTGATTACAAATAACCTTTTAGTGATAATCCTTATTACTATTAGACCACTTTCTGAATTAAGTGCTTACTAGGAGTCTTTCTCTGTCTCTCTCCAGCAGACAGACAGCCTTTGACCTTAATGTCTCTGCTTCTCAGCTAGCACATTCTGGTCTTACAGCAAGGTCAACAAGGGGTATTCAAAAGACAAAATACTGATAAATGTTCATGGCCAGCTTCATGTCTTTTTGTTTTGGTAAAGCCCCCCCTTCTGGAAAAGTGTGTATAAGAGTCTTACTGTTTCTGATTCAAATCAGAAAGCCGGTAAGCTTTCTCACTTTCTGGAGACTGACCACAGGCCCTTAGTGTCCATAATGTTCAGGCCCCTCAATGACTGTCCTATGACAATTCAGCATTTGTTAATCAGGTTGCAGAAATATGATGTGAGGATGATACAGTCACGTGCAGTCAACAAAATGGAAAGTACAGATGAACAGAAAAGTGCAGAAATAAAGACCCCCTTGTGGCCAGCTATAACACATTTCGACTACTTAAGGGCACACCTGGATGACGAAAGCAGCGTTTGCCGATTGAAGACAGGCGCTTACCTGAAGGACGCCGAGCTGAAATAGTTTTTTTTTTGACGAGCTTTGCTTTGAAGTTTCAATTGTTTTCATTTGTTTAGGAAAGGAAGCCATAAGCCATTTCTAGAAGTGCTTTCTTTTGTTTTGGGTTGTCGCGTTGGGCTATTTTTCCGTCTGTTATATAGTTTATCCTGCATAGCATATGCCTAGTATTTCAGCTACAAACATAGCCTATACACGCACACTCATTCATTCATCCTTTAAACACCGTCAATCTGGAAGACTGGATACTTTGAACAAATTAAGAAGAAGCAATCAGCTACCGTGAGTAACCCAATGCAATGATAAATTAAGTAAAATTGAATTAAAGTGAACTTCGTTATAACTCGTATCGGTGATAGAAAACCGCCTTTAGAAATAGTATACAAGGCGATTTGTGTTTTGTATACATTGGTTTTAGAAGGTTCGAAGCAAGTGTTTTAGGTGATATGATATGTGTTTTGATAAAAGGCGTCATTTGCTTTTAAAAAGAAAGGAAGATCTGTTATGATTTTGATGCGTGTAACTGGACATGTTGGTGTCGTGAAGGCTTTACTAAAGATCCAGTTTCGCCCAAGCCGTTTGTTTTTATGGTTCAAAGAACAAACATTACAGATGTACAAATTACACACTTCCTGTACAGAACCACCGGTCTTAACTTCCTGTAAAGCTTCTCGGAGCTCTCGTTAACATTTCAGGACCATTGCCATTGCATTTAAGTAATAAAACATTGAGCCTATCTAAGAGAAGATACTTTACAGCTTACACCGCAATATTTGGACTTTCTTTCCGGACTTCCTGGGGTCCAACGACAGATTCCACAGATTTCCAGAATCAAGTAAGGCTTACATTCCGTAGGTCCATTTCCGAGAAAATAACACTAAGGCATTCTACAGGTATTGTTCGAATGGAACATGGTGGCAAATATATATATATATATATATATATATATATATATATATATATATATATATTTTAACACGGGTGAGGTCAACCTTGCTTGTTGACTGTCGAAACGTTTCTAATGGAATGCTCGGAAATATAGGCATAATTCAGGTGAATGTAGTTTACTTTAGGATTACATGACGATCTTTTACTTAGGAAGGTGCATTTTGTGATTCGTTCGGCTATGAAATCGTTTGTTTTCATTACATTACATTAATGTAATTTGGCGGACGCTCTTATCCAGAGCGTCGTACAACAAAGTGCAAAGTGCATACCCATAACCAGGGATAAGTGCGCTGACAGAGGGAAGAGCAATTTCAACTTCTAACTGTACAACAAAGATAAGGTCTAGGGCCTATTTAATATTTTTGTGTTGCTCGACACTGAAAGCAATTGAGTTTGTGGTGAAATACCATTAATGTAATGTAATGTACTGTGGAATGATTGTTGGTGCCAGAAAGGGTGAACTCCTGGGATTTCAATGCACAACAGTCTCTGAGCAGATAATGAAGTCAAACCTCTTGAGTGGATAGGCTACAGCAGCACAGAAGACCTAAGTCTAATGAATATCTAAAAGTGCTCGCTGAGTGTATATTTCAAAATATTCATGCCATATATATATATATATATATATATATATATATATATATATATATATATATATATATATAAAATTTATGAATATTGTACATTTATAAATATTGTCTACAGACCGTTCCTTTGACTTCATGTTTGGTTTGTGCTCTGACATGCACTGTCAACTGTGGGACCTTATATAGACAGGTGTGTGCCTTTCCAAATCATGTCCAATCAACTGATGGTGGACTCCAATTAAGCTGTAGAAACATCTCAAGGTTGATCAGTGGAAACGGGATGCACCTGAGCTCAATTTTGAGCTTCATGGCAAAGGCTGTGAATACTTATGTACATGTGATTTCTTAGTTTAAAATTTTTAATAAATTTGCAAAATTTAAAAAAAAAAAACCTCCATGTTGTCTTTATGGGGTGTTGTGTGTAGAATTTTGAGGAAAAAAATGAATTTATTCCATTTTGGAATAGGGCTGTAACATAACAAAATGTGGGAAAAGTGAAGCGCTGTGAATACTTTCCGGATGCACTGTACATGTGACGCTCTTGGACTGATGAACTCGTTGAAGTTAAATTAATCCTGCTTATTTCATTGTGCACAGGAATATGCTTTAAATGAAAGGAAATCAGATATGTGTCATTTGTGGATGTGGACGGTAAGAAACAAATATTTAGCCTCATTATCTCATTTAGTACAGTTCTTTGGTGTTATAAATCACATCTTGTTGTGTGCCTCTGTTAGCACATGTACAGTGGTCTCCAGAATTATTGGCACCCCCGATTGGCAATGTATTATGTGCATTCCCGGTCAAGGGTACCAATAATTCTGGAGCCCATTGTATATTCTCACACCTTTCTGACTTCTGTCTTGTGTTCCTTATTTCAGTTTTGTTGAAATGTCAAATAACAATACACTTCATTAATACAATCAGAAGGTAACAGTTGTAATTTCACAGATGCTATATTCTTGAGACCTGGAAATGTATTTTTGTCCCTTGGAGGCAGGGCTAGATAAAGACCCCTGTTGGATCTCTCACTCTCGCTCTCTCTCATGCAAATTACATTGCAGACTAAATTAGTACTTAAATGAGAATTATTACTTAAAAATGACTTCATCTCAGATTTCATGTGAAATTATGTGTTCTATTCTAATGTTTCAAGATGAAATAATATTAAATAGTGTAGACAGCAGATGGGCAACAGCAGCATAGTCTAATGAATGTCTAATAAAGAGTGTATATTTCAAAATATTTTCACTGCACCAGGTTTTGTCATCCAAGACTGCTGAATTATTGAACAAATTTAAATACTTTTTTTCCCTGCCAGCTGAGGATATACACCCATCTTTCTAAAAGTGCAACCATACCCTCAGATACATTCAGATGGTAGATGTTCAATTGAAAGCAGAAATAATTAAATTGTTTTTGAGTTTTATTTGTAATATTTAATGTGCTGCAGGTATATCTGTTGCTCCTGTTCTGTGACCTCTCCTATTGCTGTGGAAGTGCAGAATATTCCATTAACGGAGAGTGCTGTCTGATGTGCTCACCTGGTAAGTCACTATCTTTCATCAAAATAAAGCTTCTACTGCAGTATATGTTGGCTTACAGGCATTAAGAAGTGAAAGTGCTCTTTATTTTCTTGTCATTGAAATGTCATTTCAAATGGGTACATTTTAGCTATGTTTTGTGATTAATCTTTCACACAGGGGAGCATGTTTTTGAGCACTGCACAGAATTCACGAACACCTCCTGTAAACCGTGCACTGCCGGATCATTCATGGCGCTGCCCAACGGTCTTCTTCATTGTATCACTTGTACAGTCTGTGACCCAGGTGAGAAACAATTCATATTCAACAAATGTGTTTATTCATGACATGGCCATTTGCAACTTGCTTGACTATCTTTTTTTGGTAGTGTGGTAATAGGGGTCTTTATTCTCCGTTCAGGTCTTGGTTTAAAGGCAGAGAGGGAGTGCAGTCCCACCTCTGATGCAGTGTGTGGGCCTCTGGATCAGCACTACTGCACTGAGACAGATCATAAGAAGGGCTGCAGATTAGCACAGAGACACACTATCTGCAGGCCTGGGACATTCATCAGACGCAATGGTGAGATTGCATCATATCCGCCATCTATGGGGGATTTCAATCAATCATGATGGTGAAATTGCATCCAGCAGTCAAAAAATGTATTAACTCCCTGAAATAGTCATAAAAACATTGTTAATCCAACCAACACATTCCATTACATTACAGCGATTTGACAGACACTCTTATGCAGAGCAACGTACAATAAAGAGCAGATCAGAACCATGAACAAGTGCATTAAAGACCCAAGAGGAAAGTACAGTTCCAAGTCCTAGAGTGATCACTTGGATTAAACTTGAACCCTTGAAAAGTACATCAACCTTCAAAGTAGCATACCATGGTTGGCAGCTAGAATACCCTGAATACTAAAATATATTATACATGAGTGCAATTATAACCTATAGCATACATGTGGCGGATTACTGCTTATTTTATTCATTGCTATAAAGTAATTAAAACAGTAAATGCATAAAAACATTTTGAATGTTTCCTATGATTCCTTCCATATGCCTTTCATCAAATCAGTTCAGCTGCATGCATGTCTTTTGCGTCAATATTTTAGGCACGTGTCACCCTCCCAGACAGCTAGCTCATAGGCCAAGTATAGAGAAATATATATATCTATCTTTTTAAAAAAACAGATAAAATAGTTGAAACAGACACCCTGTGCAGTGTAGATTGGTGCATTGTTTACCCCATCTTCTGTCGGGGTATGGTGTAGTTCCTCTCATTTCTGAGCGGTTAGCAGAGGCCACTCGCTGCACGGTCTGCTTCTGTTAATGCAGGTTGGGCTTTGTGCGTGTTAATGCTCACTTTAAATGTGCGTTGTGTGGGAAATGTTCTTCTTTTGTTTATAGCCTTTTCTGTTTTGCAAAATTAGCTCACTTAACTGCTCACCCTACTTTTCTGAAAACTTCTTCAGAAGATTTTAAATGTCTTAACATGCCTTCCAATATTTACTTGCACAGGAACAACATTGACCAATACTGATTGCGAAGAATGTCATGACAAAACGTTTTCAAATAAATCTTCTTTGCCATTCTGCAAACCACACACAGAGTAAGTTTCCTGCATTTATTCCCAAATTACATAAATTGGGTTTGATACTAAATATAACCCTGATGACTATTTGAGATTTTCTTTTATTGTATTTACTTTTCTGACAGTTGCCAATCCTTGGGACTTCAGGAAATTACAGCTGGAACAAACACATCAGACGGTGTATGTCGACCAAGAAATAATCCTCGTTCCAGAGTTGCTGCGCTTGTGCCTGTGGTGCTTGTAGTAGTGCTATCACCTGTCATAGGAATTTTCATTTCAAGTAAGTTCCCCCATCTGTCTGATAAGACTTTAATACATATGTAAAGGGTATTGCATTTTAAATATATATTTAAAGGGCATTGGAGTTTAAATGGCAGTTTGAAGTTGGCTGTGTTACTTGTATTCTGAGAACAGGAAAGGGAAAGCAGAGAAAACAAAATGGAGGGATAGAACAGCCACAGGATGAAGGTAAGGGAATGCACATCTTTGTGGGGGCGATCACAATGCTGATATGAATACCATTAGATGGGCTGTGTGTAGCCTGGACTGCATCTGTTAGTCTGCATCTGTTCGTCTGTTCTGCCAGGTTAGAGCCATTCTGTTCATTTACATTATAATGAGGGGTAGTTTCAGTTAATGTATTATCTTGTCAATTAATCACCACTGTAAAGACAAACCAAAAACTGGAACAAAGCAAAAGCACATTAGTGAATGTGGTCCAAAATATGTCCATGTTCTCATAGTTACTGTGGCTATGCTGCTTGTATTAGGACTATTATCAATTGTGATTTTAAGAACCATTCTCATTTTAAGTAATCTACCAATCTGTCGGAGACATTATTTTTTGACAATTATCAATATCCTGTGAATAGAAATCCTCATATTTACACAAGAGATAAGAGTAGTAAGCATACTAGATTTTAAAGAATTAAAGATGGACATCAAAAAATGTAATGTAATATTACGTTTTAAAGTTATTCTGAAACATGTAAACTTTGTAATCAAGTAGCTAAATAATTAACCAGTATTTTGCTTTCAGAGAGGAGAATGAAGAACATGGTATGTGTGAAACTTTTCACATTATGTGCCTACATTTTAAAATGCATTTGAAGTGCAGAATTGGCTAATTGCTATCATGTTAATTTATTTAATTCTGGAGTCACTCCTGGTGTTGATGAATGAAATGATACTTTTACAGGTAGTACTGTATTTACTGAGGCAAAGTCTCCACTTTTCTAGGAAACGGAAATGTCCTGGTCAGTGTTGCAGGGCGGGCAGGAGCTCATCCCAGCATGCAGGCGAGAGGCAGGAATGCATCCTGGACAGGTTACCAGTCCATTGCAGGGCACGTAACATTCACGCCTCCACTGATTCCTTTAGGAAAATTAACCTAATATGCATGTCCATTCCCTATGGGAGGAAACCCAAATGGACATGGAGGAAACATACTCCAGTAAGAAAGATTTGAGGTGGGATTTGAACCTGTGACCTTGCTGTGCCGTCTGAAATCCATAACATACAATCAACATTTGAGCTCTTCACACCAGCAAATCAGAATATTATACTGAACTTACTAACTGGAGGAGAAGCAATCGACACAATTGCTAGTCAATGGAATCTTGAAGAAAATTGAAGGCCAATTTCCCCAGCAACTGTGGCATTAGAATATTTTCACATTGTCTCTATGGTGATTTGTTTCAATCATGATATTAGACATGCATGAACTGAAAGACAAGCTTGCAGCTGTATATAAATAAATATTCAATAAAATCACAGACTTCTTCACATCTTACAAACTTGGTGTTGCTTCAAAAGAGGAAGCTGACTGTGCTCAGAACAGTATAATCAATCATTTATAAGAACTGTATCATTCACATAATCAAATATTTCTATTTTATATGTAAATATGTATAGTGTATATGTAACTTTTACACTAAAAAAAGTACTAAAAGTAACTAATATGATGACATGCATATTTCTGCCTGCAAATGGTATCACGTATTTTGTAAAGCGAAACTGCTTTCTGTGCAGGTAGCAGTTGAAATTGTACTTCCCTCTAGGGTGTTTCAGTACACTTATCCCTGGTTATGGATATGCACTTTGCTTTTGTTGTATGTCGCTCTGGATAAGAGCGTCTGCCAACTGCCTTTAATGTAATGTAATGTAATGGTATTGTCGCCTTGTAATACCAGCCTGATTGCTTGATATGCAAAATTACAAAACTACCTAATACTATGTATCAACAGAGAGAATATATAACTACATGTCAACTGAAATATACAAATGTACTTCCTTCCCACCTCAAGTTTTCATTAAAAAAACAAAACAAAAAAACGATTGAGGAATTATTCTAATCGGAGTAGTGCGATGCATATTTTAACACCACAATCATCCCCATGTCCCTCTGTGTGGCCATGGTTTAAATAAGCTTCACTAAGAAACTATAAAGCCTGAGATGAGAAAATAAAGGCGTCCATTTTTCTGCACTTAATGGGAGAAGCTGCATTGGACATTTACAATAGCTTTCATATTGACGAGGAAACTTTAACATTGACTGTGCTGATGGCAAAGTTTGAGGAATACTTTGTGCCCCGAAAGAATGTAAATTTTGAGAGATACAAGTGTTTCTCCACCGATCAGAAAACCGGAGTGAGTTTTGACCAATACCTTGCTGAATTACACACCCTGAGCAAGTCATGCAAATTTGGAGATTTGAGGAACTCATTGGTCAGAGATAGCAGCAGAGACCACTTGTGCGCAAGCCAAGGAGCTGAGCAGGGACCAGTCAGCAGCAGCGCCCAAAACAGTTTTTGAAGCAAACGGAGAAAAGTCCCCAAAGTCAGGATTTTAAATGTGGCGGGTGTGGAGGCACGCATATGCCTGCTCATGGAAAAGTGCTTTCAGAGGATGGTGTCAAGATCCAAGGAAGACGTCAGCCATAGTGAACATCCACAAAACAAAGAAGAACGATCCAGAAAAAAAACATTCGGATTTCGGCTGACGTTTCCCAGTATGGCCTAGGTGCAGTACTGTTGCAGATGAGTGATAACAGCTGGCAGCCTGTAGCCTATGCGTCTCGTGCATTGACAAGTGCTGAAGTCAATTTCGCACAAATTGAAAAGGAACTTTTAGCCAGCACATACGCCTGTGAATTTTTCCACCAGTACGTACAGTGGTGTGAAAGTGTTTGCCCCCTTCCTGATTATTATTATTATTATTATTATTTTTTTTTTTTGCATGTTTGTCACACTTAAATGTTTCAGATCAAACCAATTTATATATTAGTCAAAGACAACACAAGTAAACACAAAATGCAGTTTTTAAATGAAGGTTTTTATTAAGGGAGAAAAAAAAATCCAAACCTACATGGCCGTGTGAAAGTGATTGCCCCCTAAACCTAATAACTGGTTGGGCCACCCTTAGCAGCAACAACTGCAATCAAGCATTTGCGATAACTTGCAATGAG